>NW_019524870.1:1141862-1145962 GCF_002814215.2 Seriola lalandi dorsalis
GGGGGGGGGCATGCTAATATTAGCTCTCAGCTTGCTTGTTGCTGGCACTGTGCACCGGCAGCTATGATTTCAGCGCCATGACAGGTTGTGCGGTTTAGGTAGTGACACATGGAAGCCTGGGGAGGTTAAGAGGGATATTCAGGGACACTCTCGGTGCAACACGAACCATCCAACCTCCAATCATCCAATCAAAGCCGCTATTGATTCCTCTACATGTAATATTAAGTTACATCACACTGAATTTGGCACAGCTGCCTACTCATGCAAATTCCCAAGAAATGGCACACCCAAAATACACCACTCAAACTCGCTGAACTTCCACTCGTCACCACTGAATCATAATTACGAGAGGATGAACTGACATTAAAGAGAAAAGTGTCGGAGCTGTCTCAGGAAATGTGACTTTGTTTGCGTTTGATGCCGGGCTGTGTCGCTCTGCAGCAGCCCTCCTCTCTTTCCTTCAGACGCTGCCTTCAAAGACACATTCAGACTAAAGAAGACGAGTCCTCTGAGTCATGCAGAGGCACAAAACGTGTGTGTGTGTTTGAGCAAGAGGACGAAGATGCAGAGAGAAGGGAGAGACCGCACTGGCCGTGACCTTGCCGCCTGTACAACTCCTCTACTCACTACCTTCACTCGCTGAATGGAGCATGATTCACAACCAGAACCCTACAAATGCTGCTGAAACATTTTTGAGAATTTAATTTCTTCAGGTTCCCACACAGCCTATTCCTGTCTGTGTGTGAGCCTGCTGTGCAGAACCATCCGTGCAAACACAAGCCGAGAGTCCACAGCCACGCTAGCAGCTCTGTGAGGCGCAGCGGTGCTTTGAGCTTAATGCCAGTGCTTTATTTGCTGTTTATCTCAGAGATAATAGCGTAATTCACACTGAGGTGAATCAGGTCTGTGTGTTCAGGTTTGGCTTGGAGTTACGACTTGGAGCTGGAGAGCAATTGCCGACACAAATTGTGGCAATCAGGCACTAAAAGTTTCAGCCTTTATTACGCTAACTGCCTTCATGAGCTGCATGTCATGCGGCTGCAGCTTTAACTGCTGACCGTGTTGGTATTCAGCCAACAGCAGCCGAACTGCAAGAACTAACCTCAGGCTGTTTTTAGATCACAGACATGCAGCTGTCATTTATTGATTCATCACCAGGCGATATCCAGAAACTCATATCTCGATACACTCCAACAAAAATATCGCGATATATGAAATTATCATGGGGGAGTGGTGGGGTTTATAATATAATTACAATTAGAGTTTTTTTTATAATATATAATTATATTATTGTCTTTTATGTTGTAGGTTTTTATAATACATGATTACATTATTGTATTTTATGTTTCAGGAGCTTTTTTTTTCTTTTTTTTTCCGATATAATGAAAACTATTGCATATGGGGGGAAATATCATGATATTGGATATTACTGAATATTGGCCAAGGTCTATACAGCTACATGATAGACATGCGGATAGGATTTGTTGCCACTGCGGATGATAGTCAGAGTAAGGACAACCATGGAGAACCCTGGTTTTCTTGGATTACAGTATGTGAGTGTTTCAGAAGCAGCGACATCTTTGCGCTCTCTCAGGAAGTAACTCACATTTCAAAGCTGCTCTCAGCAGGTGACCCCGCTCACCCTGTTGTCTCTGCTGCAGGGCCGAGTTCCTCTGGATGGGTCAGCGAGTTAAGACTTGAGAGAGAACAGCAGCTCGGTGGCACTGCTGCAGACTCCATCTATTCTATCTATTATCCACAATCATTTAGATTTTCTCAGTCATCCTGACAAAAATCCTTCAGCAGTGACAGACGTGGTTGTTTAGTCCGACAAAAGTTCAAAAACGAAGGAACGAGGAATGACCAGAAGATGTTTGAAATTTCTATGATTATTCAACTGTCAAATTTTCTGTTAGTCAACTAATCAATGAATCCATCGTTCCAACTCGACACCAAACGGATGTGTGATGAATTAGACGACAATGTCCGAATAACGATAGTATCAAACCAAAATATATAAAGAGTAAAAGCTTCTTCTATTGACTCACATTCACAGGAAAGAGCAGCTCACAGCCCGTGAAAAATGCACAAGATGTACTTTTACTTTAACCTTTACTCACCCGCTGCTCCACCCTCAACCCCTGGGACTCCAGCACTTTAACGGTGCACTGATCTTCGATCCATTTATTTCACATAATAAACAATTAAGCACATGGAGTGACAGTGTTTAATTACCATATCTCCATTACCTCCATTTATTCAGATGTTTATTCATATGACGTTCACTTAGTGTGTTTCCATTCACTTGTTTTTATGCTCATTGTCAATTTAAAAACACCAGGAATCTCAAAAAGGTTTAAATATTGCAAAGAGGTTCACCAGAGGAATACTGGTGAATAGTGAATAAATCTCAATAACTTAAATGTCGCTCGTCACTGAAGAGTTAAAAAACAATGAACATGAAGAAACATCATCTTGTTACACCAACAGTTCATCTACATGAAACAGCTCTTCATATTAGTGTAACAGTAGTGGATGGAAACGTTTGTTAATTCTAATTTTCTTCTGCTAATTTTCTGGATATCCAGTTAAAATTGACAATAAATTAAAATGGAAACTTGGCTACTGATTTCAGACTTTTCCTACAACATGAAGAGAGTATCGTGTGACTGAAATCCAAAACATTTTCCAACATCAATATTAAAGCAAATTCACTCATAACATGATGAAGCAGTTCACAACAAGGACTTGTGTTCCAGTGTTTTTCTGTTACAAACTCTTCATGTGCGTAAAATGAAATTCTTAATGATGAATTTTGTTAGTTTTGCAGTACAGTTTGCTCACAATCATTAAATTACACCGTAGATATTTGTAGAATGATTAATCGCAAAAGAGTATTGAATTATTGATCAATCTGCACGTTCATTTTTAGATTAATAGATCAACAAAAGTGTTCACAGAGCCGAATGTGACGACTTCAAATATCTTGTTTTGTTTGATCAAAAGTGTAAAATCTAAAAATACTCAGTTTGCAAAGATGTATGACAAAAGAAAAGCATCTGTGAGGTTGGAATATTTGATATTGCACTATTTATACAATCATCAGATTATCAGAGTAGTTTCATGTTATTTTTCTGTTGATCCACTGATCGATCACTGGTTTCAGCACTAATAACAATCAATAATTATCACCAAGCTCAACTACACAGCAGCTGATTAATGGTATAAATGACACTGCTGATCGCAACTTAAACAGAGGTGGCATCACATGCACTGACATGCCCACACACACACACACACACACACTCATTACACAATAATATGCAGTCCCTCATTTCACACACCCTCACACATGTTCTCTCATTCATGCCTTCACACTCTCACTCACCCACACGAACACACACACAGTATACTGTGGAGTCCCACTCTCCTGTCTGCTGGTCTGATGTTCACGTCTCACAACATGACACAAACATCTGGATCATTTATATTGTCGAGCACAGCTGCAGCAGTGGTTGTTTATCTTGATCGACCCCGAGCTGTCAGCAGAAGCCAGAGACACAACAACAGCTACATTTATTCTATAGAAACACACACACACACACACACACACACACACACACAAAATCTTTCCTCCCCCCATCTCAATCTCACACTCACCTCTCCTCCTCTCACAGCCGCTCCATCCATACAGGATTTACACCTCCTACATGGTTTATCTTGTCTCATCCTCTCTGTTATTCCTTCTTCCTTCCCTCTCATCTTCACCTTCCTTCCTTCCCTCCAGCAGAGCAGTCAGTGCAGACCTGTCCGACCAGCACTGCCAGCCTCCCTCCCTCCCTCCATCCTTCCCTCCCTCCCTGGCAGCAAGGCTCACACTCAGCCAATTAGCAACCCCGCATCACCTAGCTCTGCCCCCTCCCCTCCCCTTTTCTGCCTTTCACATACATGCTGAGTCAGTGTGGAGTAGTTAGTATGGCTATGGGCGGTGCAGTAAGGAGGGAACATGCAGGACGGAAAGCTTGTGTGTGTGTGTGTGTGTGTGTGTGTGTGATGTGTTAAAAGACACCAGGCAGTAGTACAATCTGGACCGGCCCCCA
>NW_019524870.1:1145982-1153566 GCF_002814215.2 Seriola lalandi dorsalis
AACCCCTCCCTGTGGGATGCAGTTCAAAATAAAAGTAGCAGATGTGAAAGGATGAAAACTGGACATGTGGTCTGATCTGCAGGGCGTCAACAAGCATGTGTGAACCCCTTCCCCCAAACAGCTCAGGTGAGGAAGAACTCCAGCTGGTCACTACATTACATACTACACTTTATCTTTTTTCCTTTTTTTTTTGGTTAATTGATTAATCGTTTTGTCTATAAAATGACAGTAAACCTTTTTGTTTTGTGTGACAAACAGTCCACATCACGCGTGACAAAAAATAAGCCTCACATCCAAACATTTGAGAAGCTGGAAACAGCAAATATTTAACTTAATATGTAAAGCAACTGGGAGCTACAGCTATGAAAAAGTAATAAAGTACCATATCTCCCTCTGAAATGGAGTGAAACGGAGGTATGATGTAGCAGAAAAATAAACATTTCTAAGTAAAAACACAAGAGTGTAGTATTCAGGTGTCCGCATACTTTTGGCCATGTAGTGTAGGATCTATATTTGGCTCATACAGTCATGTCAGTGTTTGTTTTAGTCCATGTTATTTAATTTAAATAATTCAATGGCACACACAGAGTGACATTAGGGTAGTTGCTGCTCGAGCGGACGTATTAGACGAAAACTGTATGTGACAGATATTCAATAAAAAAGTTTTTTAAGGGATATGCAGAAAAAAAGAAAGAGAGACATGTATGAGATCCAGCAGCAATTTATCAAAAACCTCTTATAGGAGCTGAACGGAGAGAGAAAGAAGCAGGTGAAAGCTCAGGCTCACTCTGCTGAAATATTAAAGAGAAGTACGGAAGCCTTGAATGGACAAAAAACACTCACTCTCGTTTTCTCTCCATGTGAACATATGTTTTAACCAAACACCAAGACTCAAGTACCCAAACAGCTGTGAGGGTTGATTCAAATATATGGAACTACTGCTAATCTCTGATTTATTGAAGGATTTTAATGATTGATTAACACTGGAAATTATTGGTAATTAAGAAAAAAAAAAAGAATCCTTGATTTCAGTCAGAGGTAAACAAAAACAGGCTTCTCATTTTTAGCCAATGATTAATTTCGGTGGCTGAAATGAAAACTGTTGCTAGCAGGTTGTAATCAGCATTAGAAGACATAGTAATAAAGAAACAACATTGCTCCTGTAACGCAGTGTAGCTACTTCTCTTTATGACATAGAAAAATGTCCCTGTTTGGCTGCTTAGCTCAAATATGTTTAATTTTCAGCATCAGCTTTTCACTTTTAATGTTACAAGAGCGAAGGGCTGTTTGAGATGAGGACAGAAACATTATCTTGGGGTAACGACGCCTGATATTTCTGGAGTTTAAAGTTTCCCAAAACCAGTACAGACCAGGGTAGCTGCTAGCTTAAATACTTACATCGATTCAATTTGTAATTTTTTAAATAAGTAGCTCAGTCAGAGCCACGTGAACTTAAATATCAGTATATCTTACGTGCCTAATGATACAAAAAGTAGCTCACATTTTAACAACATGCCTAAATCCAATTCTTTGACTAAATGAATGAATGAACGTTAGTAAAACCGTTATTTGGCTGCAGAGTGAACGCAGTGAGAGTGTAGGTCAAAGGTAAAAGAGAGGGAGACGGAACAGACCCCCAGACTCAGACTGTCTGCGTCCGAACAGATTCACATCATCAGAGGTTAAAGGTCAAACCGACTCACAGACATAAACAGATAGAGACTGAGATAAGAGACAGGCTCACACACATATTCACGTTAACATAGATAAACATGCTGATATTGCATCGTCTCCTTATTGTCAACACATCCAGCTTCTGTAAATATCACTCTGCAGCTGAAAATAGTCCCAAACAAAAGCACTATTTAATCCAGTTTGAGTAAAAGGTCAAATAAAATGGCGCTGGCCTCTTTCATTATACAGCAAAAAATAAGACCAAGTAACAGCAAGTGTCAGGCAGTTCGTATGTAAACAGCTCAACCATAAAAAGCAGCTATTTGGTGGATGAAGTTATTTGCCTAATAACTCACTGTGACTCTCTTCTTCACTGCAGACTCACAGTACTTTGATGTTCATTCAAGGTGTTTTGTATACAAAGGAAATAAGGGACACGACCTGGCTAACATAAATGAGAAACTAAACAAGATGAAAAGTGAGGTAGACGGTCTAAATCAAGCACAGAGAGGCTTAAAGGCTCGTTTTTATTTGTTTGTTTGTCCCGTCCAGAATTACATAGCTGCAAGCTGAGCTGTCAGTGGTCCTTTATTTTGATTATCAGAAAATGTGCCTGTCACAGGTTCCCAGATTTTCTCTTGGCCCTTCTGACGTCTGTTAGCCATTATAAAGCTGTAAAAAGTGGAGTGCTTATATCTAAAATGTGTACAACAACAGTGATAAATAAACTAATATTATTCTCAATATAATAACGAAACTGTGCTGTTAAGACCCAGGGTGTAAAATACTAGACAAAACCTTGTAACAGAGGCACAGACACACACTTCTTTGGCATCTCTCTGATGTGCCTGTCTATCTTCTTCCCCCCGTTCATCTATCTCTGTGATGTCTAATGTCAGGGTGACTGGCCACGAGGTCGCAGATCCCTCTCAGATTTACAGCCAGTGAGAAACTCTGGCCTTCGTAACAATAACTTTCTCCTTCTCCTCTCACCCAAAACGACCTTCGTGATTCAGAAGAGAAAACGTTTAACACAGACAGACCCTCAAATCAAACTTTTTAGTGATGGGAGCAGTTTTTAACAGTCTCCGCTTTCTACATTGAGAGGTTCTAACCAGATGTTAAACACACTGCAGAGATTTTCTCCCAAGGTCAGATATAGTAAACTGATAAAACCGTAACATTTGCTGCTTTTTTGACAACAAGTGTAGGCTCTTTTGACTTTCAATTACGCTGCAATTTTCAGCAGGAACAATCAAAAATGCATTATATTCCATATAAGATCTTATGGCTTAAATTTACAAAATGTCTATGGAGATGGTGTCAATTCTGCAATCTTTATCTTTTGTGATGGTAAACTTGGCCTCTCATAAACACACGACAGACCCTCAAATCAAAGTTTTAGTGAGGGCACACGTTTCTAAAAAATTTTAAAAAATGATTTACATTGAACTTATTTAGGCTTAAAACATTTGTCTTTGACTACAGACTAAGTAAATATCAAGAAAATAACTGGCAGATTGATTTATAATGAAAATAATTGTTGCAGTCCTATTGTGTGAAATATGCTGGAGGCATACTGAATCAAGAACCAGGAAAAACAGTTACATTAAAAGTAGTAAAAGTGGATCGACACCTGCCAAACTCCAGAAACATTATGTAAAGATTATGCAATTTAAGTAAAAGCAGTATTGTATGGTGCAGAAATACTCGAACACTGGTGCAAGGAAAAGTCCTGGATTTACAGAATATATCACCATCAAAATACCACACAATCAAAATGTTATACTTTATTTCTGTCTTTACATATACAAACTGAAGTGAACTGAAGTGAAATATACTTAGACTAATATTAATAGACTACTATACTCACTATGCAAAATGGCCATTTAAGAATAATGTATATTATTGGACTATTAATGCGTCACTTTCATGTTGCAGGTGGCAACGGTGGTACTCATTTCAACTACTTCACATACTGGGCATCTTCTGAATTTCCAATCAGTGATCAATAAAGCTTTATCTTATCTTATGCTGCATTTATTTCACATTTATTTATTTTGTATTATTAATATGAATGTACAAAGTAACTTAAGTTATTAAATAAATGTAGAGGAGTAAAAGGTCCAATATTTGCCTAGATAGATAGATAGATAGATAGATAGATAGATAGATAGATAGATAGATAGATAGATAGATAGATCTATGACCCCCTGGCCCTTGGAGCAGGCAGCTCATTTATCTAAATAAAGCCACGGCAGAAACGTCAGCACTCAACACACAGTTTCCTCCAGTGTTGAACACAAGGATCACGTCAGGCTGAGTAACGCTACCAGCTAATCCAGTTCTCTGAGAAGACAGGAAACCAATCAGACAAACTTACAGCTAAAGCAGCTTATATTTGCTCATACCGACACCTTGAAGAGTTTGGAGGCGTCTGACAGTGACATACCTTCATCATCCTTTTGTATTTCTTCAAAAATCTGTTCCTCAAAGTCACCGTCTGGCTTAATAAAAGCCCTGAAGTCAACAGTTTGGCAGCTAAACACTCGCACCGTTTGTCCCTCCTTGCGCACGCAGGTGCACAAGGTGAAACAGGTGAAACAGGTGAAACAGGTGAAACTGACAGGCAGCCATCATCATCAGCAGCAGCAGCAGCAGCAGCACATCTCTGCAGACTGCACCAAGCGTCAGCGAGCCAGCTTTCGCCTTACAGCAGTGTCAGCACTCCTGAGGCGGATGCGGATGAGAGTTTTTAGAAAGCGGGGAGGTTTTGAGCAGCTCATGTGACAACAGCAGCTCTCTCTCATCCCGACCACCGTTCTATTTCAGACAAATAATGTTAAGGACAATCAAGTTAGAAGATTATGTTGATTGCCTCTATCGGCTAATGGCGACCTTTGCGGGTGAACTTGAGAGTCCTACACGGACAAACAATGGCCCTCATTGATCGATGGGGTTTTAAAAATAAACTCTGCGGTGTGACAGGAGGAAGATAAGATTGGATCTCCTCTTTTCTTTCTCTAGTTCTCACTACCTGTCCTTCACTCCCAACTGTCTTTTTCCACATATGTAAGGCCAATAATACACACAAGTCTAAATTTTGAGTAGTGATAAAATGATTAGTTCATTCATTTATTAATTGATTGACAGAAAATTACAATTACAACAATTTAAAACAAATTGTACTCCTGGAAAACAAAAAAAATAACTATTGAAATTTTAGAAAAACATTTTACTGTCTCCCTTTTTTATTGTTAAGGAGCTATTTGTAAGTTAGCTAACATTAGCATTAGCAGCTGTTTACATACCAGTCTAGAGGAGAAGTTGCGAGTTCAGCATCAAACTTCATTCCTTTACTCACCTTGAGCTGTTTTCAGAGCTGCAACCCTTTTGTTTTTCCTCTATTTCTATCACTTCTTTTCTTCTACTGAAGCTAGCATGCTAACTAGCTAGCCCCAATCCAGCCAGACTCCCTGTCTCCTCACTCTCTGATACCAAGTCACTGTAGTGTTCAGTCTGCCCTGAAGAAGCAGCTGCTCAGAGGACGTATTATTACCTCTTGTCTTGTAAACACAAAGATGGAAGATGGCTGAAGCTCTTAGCAAAACTGGCAATTAAACAGCTGCTTATGCTAATGCTGGCTATGTAGCAAGAGCAAAACTTACATATGGCTCCTTTAAGAAGATGAAACCTGAGAGATTTCTTCACCCAAATTTTTTAAGTCCATCACAGAGCTTGTTATTAATGCAACTCTACTCCTCAATTAAACCCCTTGAAGTCAGATAGACTGGGATATCACTTGCTGCTGGACACTTTAGCAGGGCATTGAGGGCTATCAAGCATCGGGGAAAATCAATTACTGGCACTGAAATGTTACCAAACAGCCAAGAGTGAAGCCTGTATCCCGATACTCACACTGCACTTTCACTGAGTGACCAGCATGACAAAACGAGAAGGAGAACCTCAGCATGAAACAAGGAGAAAAGCGCCTCTACTAACAGATTTGCGTTTCATTAATCACACAGGATCCAGGCCACTGCAAAGCGCTCCATCTGCACCGCAGCCAACGCACAGAAAAAAGCCTCACAGATTGGAGCCGCCGACAGCAGACGACCACTCATTATAGGGGAAACACAGCAGGATTGTAAAATGCTAATGCTCGCCATCATCACACAAGCTCACTCTTATCCAAATGCTAAAAGGCCCCTTTCATTGCCAGCACTCTCACCTCCTAAATACTCCCACTACCACACCTCCGAAACGTATTCTTGGCTTTCAGTGCTGGATATTAAAATACACCACGTTCAGATCGTCATTACAGCTACAGTGACTGGAAACTTGCAAAACCTGCTGGTTCTTTGAAACAAAAAAGGCAACGAGAAAAAATTTAAAAAAAAACAAAAAACACAGAAGCAGTAACCATGGGCGAAGTGAGAGGGAGCGAGGAGTGTAGGAAGAAATAAAACCAGACGTGGGAAGGAGAAGAAGAAAAAAAAAAAAAAAAGCAATTCAAGACCGCTCTGGTCACTAATGTTGCTCCATTAATACCAGGAGAATAGAGAGAGATATGACCATCTCAGTCTTCCAATAAGAACTGATAGGAGCCCAAACATTGTTAGCACTAACCACTTTGTTATTGCAGCTCTCGCACAGGCCATCAAGGCATCTGTGTGTGTCCTGCTGCCAACAAAACAACCTTTTATCCTCTAACTAAAGAATAAGGCTGCTGATATTGTATATATTTTCCCTTATTGCCAATAAACTGCATGAAAAGCCAACAACAATACCACAATGAACATATCTTACTAACAAGTGGGTAAATATATATATATGTATGATATTGTGCTTATTGATAGTTGTTTTTCTGGTTTGAAATGAAACCAATGATCAGATCAATGAAGCTGTACGTCAAATCATAGAAATAACATTCCTGAATAGCAATTTTGTTTTTGATTGTAATGAAAAATGCTAAAGCTAACTGCATCTGCCTTCCGTGTTGAGTTCAAATGACTCGGCAGGACGAGTACTGCACTGTGTGTGGACATGACCAATAACTGTGCTGATTAAAATCATTTCGTTCAGTTCAGATCAAAGATTTGCTGCACTGTTCGTTAGATTTTTCCTAAGCTAAGCGAACGCATCTTTGTTCAAATGCACTATGTATGCAAGCATCAGTGTTTATACTGCAGTGACATGATGATTCAGACAGTCAGTACAAAACTAAATCTGTATAAGCACTGTTAATGAGTCAGTCAGGAGTCATGTTTGTGTCTGCCTGGTGAATCCAATGAATCTAAGTCCAGTATTCCCTCTCTTATGTTTAGCTCTGTTTTTGGTCCCCACCAGGTCCTGAGGGAAATATCTGGGTCTTTAGCTGCTAAATGCTACGCTATCTGAATCAAAGCAGTAAAGTTGTGGTCTGGATAGATACCTGATGCGTGGAAACTCACTATAAAGCTCAGTGAAGACGAGAGGATTTGGAGATTCAGGCAGTAATCTCACTTTTGTAGGTTCTTCACGACAAATGATCCCTCTCACCCCTTTCACACTGTCATTTGATAAATTGCTATTACAACGATATCAATTAAAAGCAGTAATGAACACGTCACTTGCTGCTGATTGATTGGGCAAAACAAAACTGTGAAACACCCATGACAATTCAGACAATTATCAGGCCAGTATAGCATCCTGCTGCCTTCATTCAGCAACAAATGTGTATAAATCTGCAGCTAAAAATAGTAGCATGGAGTTTTATATCTGCAGTGTAACAAACACAAACAGAGACCGCCCTGACCAGCAGCCCTGCAAATGTGATGGAGTAGATATTGTGTTTCTGCGTGTGTTTCACTTCTCTCCCTGCCCAGGAAAGGTGGGAAGAATAGAGCCTTTTTCTACCCCCCCACCCCC
>NW_019524870.1:1153593-1183737 GCF_002814215.2 Seriola lalandi dorsalis
TCACTGAGACCCAGAGGCAGAGTCTAGACTGAGCCCCAGATGGGGGATTCATAAACTGCAACAAATGAAGACAAAATGCTTCCAGCTGCCCTTGGCGGTGGGGAATGGATCTGCTCCCGGGCTGATATGGGGGGGGGGGGGTATTTGACAGGGTCCTCAGCCGGTCATGCAGCTCTGTCCCCGTCTGAGCTGCAGAGGAGACCTGAGTTTTTCTGCAGTGCAATTTGTCACCAGGCGCATGCATTAGCATACGGTCAAACTTGATCCTGTCAAACATTCAGCTCTATTTACAGATAAAACAAATGAATGGTTACATTTTACTGGGGCTGCAATTGACTATTATTTTCATTATTGATTTTCTACTGAATATTTTCTCAATAGATTGTTTCCTTGATGTGCAACATGTCTGGTAAAATGTTTTGAGTCCAAAGATACTCACTTTATTATCACAGAGGAAGAAGATAATCAAAAAACATTAACATTTTTGCTTCAAATAATTATTGCAGATGAAGTTTTTGTTGATCAACCAATCAATAATCTTATGATCACAGCAGAAAAGTCCCAAAATGCATAGAAAAGTTTGTTTGGCTCACTGCTTTAGCCTAATAAACCAAATAAATTATGAAATAAATACAATTGCAGCAAGATGTCACCAGCTTCTGCTCTGAGTCAGTGTTGAATCTCATGTTGCATTCAGACAAGAAAAAATTGCCAAATATGTGTGTTTTTCAGGAAATGAGAACATCCAACATCACCTGGCTTGTTGTATATGACTAAAAATACAGCGGCTCTGCATTCACCTGTTTGTCTCTGGAGTGCAGGTACAGGCTAAGTTATCTGAAATCTTCTCACGTACACACTCACCTTTACAGATAAAACACTCCAGCGCCAACTTTTCCTGCCAAGGGCAAAACTTGACTCAAGCTGAACAGTGTGCGGGCAGTGCGGTGAACCTGCACGCACAGATGCGTCAATAGACAGCGGGTGTTTGTGAGGTGTATGACCTTTCTATCCTACAGGTCGGGCTGGATGTGTCAGTGATGCAGTGCTCTCACTGTACGTGGATCAAGTTGTTATGCACTTACGGATCCGAGGCGGCAGCAACACAGCGACACTGACAACGCTATGTGAGCTAATGCACCATGTTCCAGTCATTCCTGCACAAACACGAAGGCGACAGACACAGCGAGGAGGTTTTTCTACTCACCACTAAATATGATGTTATCTCTGGAGCAGCAGCAGCAGCAGCAGCAGCAGCGTTAGTCTCCCCGGTGCCAGAGATGATGCTGTTGCATCGCCGTCTGCTGCAGGCAACACGCTGTCGGTGCCACTGCGGTCCACATTTAACCGCTTCTCCAGCTCCTTCTGTGTGTGTGTGTGTGTGTGTGTGTGTGTGTGTGTGTGTGTGTGTGTGTGTGTGTGTGAGTGTGTGAGTGTGAAGGATATGTGAGGGAGGGGGACGGTCTGTTTCACGTCAGGTGGATTCGGACGTGATGCTGTGAAAAAGGACAGATCCTCGTCGGGCTTTTTGCAGCTCACAGACATCTCAACTCTTCCTCTCTCTCTCTCTCTCTCTCTCTCTCTCTCTCTCTCTCTCTCCGTCTTTCCCATGCAGCCTCCTCTCCTCTCCTCTCCCTCCCCACCGGCTCGGGCATGCCCAGTCTCTGCCTCCTTCATGAGCACCAGTTTGTTAGTTGCAGGAATGAGTTACTCAGGTTGATCAGAGTTGTGTTATCAAGGGAGAGGAGCCTGGATAAGTTGAAGTGTAAGGCACATTTCGACTGCAGTGCGATTCAAAGTAATTAACATTAGATATAAAAGGCATTGAGCAAAAATACACAAATAAAGACTTAGCCAAAATATAATATAATATATGGAAGATGGACGTAGCCTCCCTGAAGTCACCCACTAGTTTCTAAGGAGCCGTTTTGAAGCTCAGAGTGAGCTGTTCCACTGTCGCCATCTTGCCAGTACCTAACTTACTGTTTGTGGCAAGCATACCCCTACCCACCTGTCATTCAAAGCGGCCGCCCCCTTAATTATACTTTAAGCATTAATAAAAATTTAAGAGTCCAAAATCCAGTCAGCAAACATGTTTATTTCTGCTGTAAAGTTGGACATTTTAACATGGGAGTCTATGGGGATTGACTCACTTTTGGAGCCAGACTCTAGTGGTCATTCGAGGAGCTGCAGTTTTTGGTACTTCTGTATTGGCTTCATTTTTCAGCCTCAGATGTTGGTGCTTGGTGAAAAAAATACATTTAAAGTGGAATTATTTAGCGTTTTGTCTTCAATAACTAAATGGGTTATTTTTCATTGTGACATGAATTTTCCATGGCAGTTTAAAATCAAAACAAAACACAGAAAATAAAAGTTATTAGGTGCGTTGCATTTCAGCGATGACCAGCAGAGAGTAGCATTATTTTTTAGATTAAAACTTCATTATAAAAAGAGTAAAAACCGGCCTTGTTTACAGTTGAAGGTCTCAGCAGTTTAGTAATGGTGATCTGTGTGGAAAACGCTTTTTGGGCCTTAGGGGATTTTTTTGTTGCAGTACCTTGGATGGCCACTAGGACGAGTTGGCAGCAATGCAGAGTGGCACATGGAGTGGCATCCATGGCACTGACAGGAACTGATGGCAGCCATGACAGACAGCCTTTCACATTAAGAGTTGGGATGGACTGTGCTTATTGGAGGATCTTTTTGGCCCAGTTGACCCCTAACAGATAACTTGTGACAAAAAGCTAAATAATTGTTTAGTAAAGTTGTTATACACTGCAAATGCATGATAGAAATATATAGATTAAATAGATAAAAACAGAATAAACACAAGAATTAAAAGCTACAGCGCAGAGATATGAATAAAATCTAAAATAAACATTTTTTGTCTTCAGTAATGAACAATGTAAACAATGACAAAATTGTGTTGTGTTAGATCCACAGTTACTTTCATACATTATAAATTACTTGCTCTCCATACAACAGAGATTTAGTTTGACGGTGATAATGGACTGAATTTCTCTGGCATATACAACACAGAATACTAAATCTGTTCAGGTGTTGTTTCCTGGCAATAATGAGATCAATAATTTCCACAGGGAAACAAACACACTCCTGTATGATTAAACCAA
This sequence comes from Seriola lalandi dorsalis, assembly GCF_002814215.2. Taxonomy (NCBI): domain Eukaryota; kingdom Metazoa; phylum Chordata; class Actinopteri; order Carangiformes; family Carangidae; genus Seriola; species Seriola lalandi. The sequence continues at coordinate 1,156,725 of NW_019524870.1, forward strand.
CGCTGGAACACCTTGAGATGCCCATGAATCTCTTCACGTTGTTCTCTGGAGTGCTGTTGTTTTTGTCAAATAATGAATACATTTTCAAATCAGTTTGATCTGAATGTTAATTAAGCTGGGAAACACTTTGAAGGAACGAACTGCACAGTCACTGCGTATTTGATCAAAACTGAGTTGACATCTTTGTTACTCCATCAAGATTTTAACGAAATAGAAATGTGAAATTTTTGATTAAAGACATCTAAAGTTTGCAAAAACTAACTCAAGCTAATACAACTAGCTAAAAAGATAGCTGTAGCTAAAAGAAATTTGCTAACTTTTTTCCAGTTTCCTGTAACTGAAAAATCAATTCTGATGCTCTAAAATTTTAATAATTGATATTTTTTTCTAACACATATAATATTAACAGAATAAAATAAAAATATAATAATAAGACAGCATCTAACAGGGGAGAAAAGAGTTTAGCTTAGCAGTTGCAGCCTCTGACTCTAATGAACTTCATTTTATTTGATGTGGTTTAATCACAAATTTAAATATAAAACATTAAGGTTTATTATTTTTAAACAACTTGTTAATTCTAGTGGACAAAGATGAAGAAGAAACAAGTCTGTATTTTGTTTGTAGAGTGCGGTATCTAAATGATTTTTTACGTTCAAGTGACGATGGTAGAAAGGTATGAACTTTTTTTTTTTTACAACCTGTTACACAGTTTAGCAAACAGCCCTCAAACTTCAACCCCTTTCTTTGAACTTCATTGTTTCTGTAGTTGCTGATGTTGTAAGGCATGGCAGATGAGATAAACTCAAAAGAGATATTTTCCTGCTGTAATTTGTGTCCTTTCAGACCACACTGATGGGCGTGACTGTTGCCAATGTTCATGCTTGTCCAAACTGTCGACCTCATTTCCTGCCAGAGACATTAATGTCAATTTGCTGTACTACACTGGTCTCAAATGCATTAAGACTGAGTTCATTATTACTCCTGCTATCATCCCGTTGGATCTTGTTCTACTCTAAATGGAGTCCCACTGCTGCACTGACAAGTAAATTAATAATTTAGAGACATCTACAATCGAGAGAGGGGTGATTCGGTCGTATTATGTACCAGGCATGTTCCATAACTGCCAGGATTCAGATTCAAAGCGTTAAATTTCATCCTCATCCCAATACAATCTCTTAATTCTCTGAGCCTCCACTGCTACAAAATACAACATGTTTAATGCTGCTGCTGTGAGTTTGACTGACATGTTCATACGACTAAACTCTACCTGAAGCTCTTTAACTTATTAACTTGCTAAATGAACTGATGTGCTGACAGAGCTGTATTGTATATATAAGATGCTGTTCAGACCCAAAGACCTTATCTGATCATTTAAAGTCATTTTATATTGTGTGTTGTTGTGTTAAGAAAATAAATAAATAATAACTTAGAATATTTTTGTTCTCCTTTCTCCTTTCCGATCATGGGATATGATTATATTGTCTCACAATGTAGTTTATATTTTGAGCAAAAAAATGTTGTTTAGGAAATGTAAATGGAGTAAATGAAACTAATGAGTTAAGAAATAACTGACACAACTCTGATTACATACCCTTAAACAGAAGTGTTTTCCTTTGGTTTGAATCCAGTTTCTGCTTCACTGCACTCGTGTTGAAACATGTTGCTCTTGGCTGCCGCCTGCTGGCAGAGAGGAGCATCATGCACTCTGGTGGAAGTGGACCAAAGGGCATCAGCTGTTTCCAGGCGGCTGCTGAAAGACTCTTAGTGTCTGAGCTGTTTTCACTTTTCTGTCTCCTCAACAGGCTCTCAACAAATCTTTTCCCCAGCAGCTGCTCCACTTTGACTCTGAAGTGCCACCGAGTCTTCTCTGGTTAAAGTATGTCAATCAGTCTGAAGTCCGCTGCATTTACACTTCACAAAATACCCCAGAATCTGGAGATGTAGTTGCCCAGATATGACTGGACATGCTCCAATCATGGCATTGTGAGATGTCATATCAAAAAATCTCCAGACATGCTCCAGATATGATCCAGATTCTTGCAAGAATCTCAAAAGGATATCTCCGGGTTCTTGGGGTTTTGGTGTGGTGATAAATTCCTTGTTTGGAAACAGTAACAGCTGTAATGCTTTGTCCAGCTGATGACCCTTCATATGTTCATTCTTTAATTTTTAACCTTACAGAAAATTTCTGACTCCATCAGTCATCCTTTGTATTTGTGTAAAAAACTAATTTAAAGATCAATTCATGCACAAATCTGTAAGAATTCATTAGTGTTGGATCACTGACTCCCACAGATATGTTGAGTAGTTTAATTGAAATATTACATCTCACAGCTGTTTTATAAGCTAATCTAACTAGGCTGCAAATGTGAAGTGCAGCAAAATTTACTCTCATTTCCAAATGAGAAGAAGTTTGGATGTGGACTTGTTTGGCTTGTTTCTCCCCATTTCGGGGTATTGTGCACATATTATTTATTTTAATTTGATTAAATACAAGTTAGCAAGTCACATGAAGCAGTTGCAGTCAGACAAAGAGACAAATGAATTAAACTATTCACAAAAATATGATTAACTTTTATGTCCCTCAAAAAAATGAGCATCAGTTTCCTGCAGTACATCACAGCATGTACTGAAACCAGTCTAATTCATTATGACTATGTATCATGTAAGCACAATGTTTTTTCACATCTGGAATTATCTAATCTGGCTCTCAGTGTTTGGGACATTAAGATATATTATTGAATCTACTGTGTTTTGTATTCCTTGTAGTGGTGTAATTATTGCTGTTATTTTATCATATTCAGACACTTGTTCTAATCATATCTTGATCTTGAATATTCTCCTATATGTTTTGTAACCGCCATCTTTAAGGTACTGTTCCTATCTTGGTCCAAACATGGCTGTATAAAGAGATTTTCTGTCTCAGTAAATAAAGTTGGATATAATATTAGATAAAATGATAGAGGTCTTAAATCTGGATTTTGACACAGGTATTAAAGATCAGGTAATGAAACAGGACCGGCTGTAAGACCCTTATCATGTTGTTGTGCATTTTCCCGTTGCTCAACAAAGTCACAGAGATCGGTTTCATCATAATGAACCTGATTATCTTTGACCTGTTGGTAAATCGGCCCATGATCGTGTCCTGCACTGCTCTGGCGCAACTCAGTGGAGTGTTATGTAACTACACACCTCACTGCTTCACAGGTAGCGTAAGTGACTCACTGCCCTTTTGCACAGATTCCAACAATGAGCAATTCCAATTTTAATGAGTTATTACAGTAAAGATTAGCAAGTAAAGATAAAGAACAGTCCACTTCACAGGTGTGAGAAGGCAGTACCTGGATTTTATAGTAACTCAGATAAAAGGCTAAATGCTGAGACCTTTCCCCTACTTTTTTTTTTTTTTTTTTTTTAAATCAAAGTGACTTAATAAGCAATTAAATTATTACTTTATAAAACTCACCAACTGTATTTTTTGAATACATTTAACCAGGGCTTTCAATAAAATGTTAGAAAATATCTTGTTTTATCTGATCAGAAGTCCAAAACCTATATTCGGTTTATTAATACTAACATCTATTCAGATTAGCACCCAGAAATAAAAAAGCTATAGTCAGTGTTTTGTTTTTTTCATAGTATTTTTGCTTGAAAAAATTACTTAAATGATTGAATGGTTATCAATAGTAGTTGTTGATTTATTTAAAAGAAAATGCATACCAGCCTATATACAGCATTACACACTTGTACAAAGTAAAATCAGATAAGATAAACCTTAGGCTACATAGGTGTTGTGCATAAAATTGAAGCGTAAAATAGTGTTCGTTGTCCTGGTGACAGTGGTGGAAGAAGAATCAGATATTTACTTAATTAAAAGTAGCAATAACATAGCCTAATGCAGAGAAACTCAGTTACATGTAAAAGTGCGGCATTCAAAATAAAGTATTATCAAAAATAGCAAAAGTACTTATTATACAGGTTGGCCCTGAATATTGTAAATAGTGTGCAAACGTTTTAGATGTTTATATTCTTCTCACACAATAACACAAAATTGTACAGTTCTATATATTATAATGTTAGGTCATAATTATTGATCCAAGTTGCTAATGTTGCAGCCTGTAAAGTTGGGGCTCATTTTAACTACTTCATGTAGGTTACTGCCTGGTAGCTTAACTGTGCACCTGGACAGTAAACTGGACTGGTCCCTGAACACGGATGCCATCTACCGGAAGGGGCAGAGCCGGCTCTTTTTCCTCAGGAAGCTCAGGTCCTTTGACGTTTGCAGTGAAATGCTGCACATGTTTTATCAGTCAGTGGTGGACAGTGTACTCTTTTATGCTGCAGTCTGCTGGGGCAGCAGCATGTCAGACACGAACACAAGGAGACTGGATCAGCTTGTCAGAAAGACTGGGTCTGTGCTTGGCAGGAGTCTGGAGTCACTCAGGACTGTTGTGGAGAGACACATGCAATGTGAGATGGAGGCCATCTTGGACAATACCAACCATCCTCTCCACAACATTCTGGCAGGACAGAGAAGCAGCTACAGCTGCAGCAAATGTCTCATCTCACTGCGCTGCAGGACAGAGAGGTTCAGGAGATCCTTTGTTCCCACTGCCATCAGGCGAAACAGCACCTCAGCCAAAGGAAGTGGATCAATCTAATTATTATTGTTCATTTATTAACTAATGAGCTAATGGACACATGAATTTCCCCTAGGGGATAACTAAAGTATGTATGTATATATGTATGTATGTATGTATGTATCTATCTATCTATCTATCTATCTATCTATCTATCTATCTATCTGTAGGTCTACTTATAATTTATTAGTTTATTATATTTGTATTTTTTTTTTAATTTAATTTAAATTGAATCTGCAAAGTAATTGGTAACTAAATAATTATAGTGAATTAGTACAATTAAGTATGCGGTAATATAGGCCTAAATGGAAATACAAAAGTAAAGTCCAAGTACCTTAAAACTGTATTTAAGTAGAGTAGGCTACTTGAGAAAATGTACTTAGTTACTTTCCACCACTACCAGTTTGCTATATTTCCAACATATAAAACAAACCAGTAACAGCATGCACTGGCCTCAGACTGGTCTCAGACTGGTCTCAGAGTTTCTTCAGAGGCTAAACAGTCTCAATGTTCACGATTCCACCTGATGCTTAACGTCACAAACAAGCCCCGCCCCCTCTGCCTCCATCACTGCATGCTCGAGACCGAGAACGTGCTCCCGCTGCGTCAACCCGCTCACTGACAGAGTGAGACATAGCGGAAATCACGGCTTTTACCTTCACAATAAAAGTTAGGACTGCAAAGTGTGCTAAATTATTCTTTTCAGTTATTAATTAATTTACTGAGTTCTTTATTGGTTCTTTCTCAATACTTAAGGTTAATTGGCTTTTGTCTATTTTAATCTATCTTTAATTTATAAAATGACTTGTCACGTTACTTAGAATGTGAAATTAACTGCAAGTGAATATGCTTATAATATATAAATCTATAAATAAGAAAGAAATAATAGGAAATTGTCTGAAATTGAATCAAAATTCTGCTCTTAGTAGATGAGATTCGTCAGAGAAATCATGTAATAAGGAGAATGTAGTGCCACACTGACAAGTGCAAACCCTTACAGACACAGCTTTTAGCTGTGGTAAATGCCAAAAAATAAAAGAGTAGACGAATAAGAAGTTCAAATGCAAATAATAACTAAATTTACTAAATATGACTAAATAAATGACTACATCTACTCTATTCTTAGTTACACAGCTTCAGCTAATGTATTATAATAATAATACTTAGTTACTGTTATTATAATAAAAATAATAATAATTATTATTAATATTATTATTCAGACAGGAAGCAGACATATGCTAGGCTGTTAAATAAATGAATAAATAAAATAATAGTACAAAGAGGCTAAAAACAATAGTAACTTATTTAGCTGCAACAAGTTTTATTTTGAAAGTTTAAAGCGGAAGCTCATCGTTTCATGATAGGTACCTTGTATCCCTGACGAAAGTGACAGTGGGAAGTGCATCTGGTGGAGCCGCATCCTCCCATCGCTCCGGACTCTAACCGGTGATAATCCAGCTAATATCAGCTGGATATACGAGCAGCAGCCACACTGTTCCCTGTCAGTCGACCAGCTCAGCGCGGTCGTGTTCGTCCCTTCCCTCCAGAAACTTCTAGAGCCCGGGAATTTAACGGAAGAGAAAGCTCCGAAAAATGAACGAGAGTGAGCTCAGTTCCCCGCTGGCGGAGTACGACTTCGAGCGGCGTTTCGACGAACGACGAGCCCTGGAATGGATGCAGGAAAACTGGTAAGAAGAGGAGAAAATTAACTTACAGAAATACCAGAAGAGAAACTGAAAATGTCGACGCCTTCCTCCTCCACCTCCTCCTCCCTCCTCTCCCGCGGCAGACTGTGGTGGGTGGTGGGCTTCTGTCTGTACTTCATGTCCTGTCAGGGCTGCTGGCCATGCGGACCCGCCGGTGTCTCCCGTTTTTTAAAAAACTGGTCACATCTTCCTGCATTAATATGATTTATAATGCACATTGATGCATCACAATTTAGCCTGAAACTCATTAATATTATGCAGAGTTATCTGAAGAAGCGGAAGAGTCCAATTTTACCCGCTTTAATTCAAATGTCCTTGAGGGTGCAATGATAATGACTTCATCTGTGCTCCCATAGGCCAGGCATGGTCTAAATGAAGGACTTGATTTTATTTAATTAACAGCTGTTTAAATAAACATAGAAATAGTATAGTGTAGAAATACTCAATTACAAGCAGAATTCATGCATTCAAAATTTAGTACAATCATGTAGTAAAAGTACAAAAGTATTTGCATCAATATCAGTAAAAGTAGTAATTTTGCCGAGTAGTCCCTTTCAGAATAATGTATATTATAGTGCAGATGGGAAAATTTAAAGACTATATAAGACAATTACTAATTTCAGTCACTTTTCATGCTAAAATATTGAATGAACGCCAAATACTCTCTGATTCCAGCTTCTCAAATGAGAGGGTACTTTTGGGTATTTGGACAAAACAACTACCACGTTATATGCTACATGGAAGCTTGTTTCCTTATCTTAACCCATAATAATGCATCAGAATTTATTTTTGTGTTATTAATATGAACCTGCAGATTAACTAGTATCTTAAATTGAATTGTTGTGCTGTAGCAGCAGCTGTATTTAATAACTTTCCACCTCTCATATAAACACTTTCTGCTTGCCCAATAAAAAGTCTAACAGAGGGAGTGATCCGTCATTGAGCAACTCCACCAGGGAAACCTAGTAAGACTGCATTTTTTAGCCTCACTTTGATGTAGCCGTGCATGACCGCAGTGTTGTACAGCTGTGCTTCTGTCACAGAGGCAAGTGAGCTGTCAAATGAAGAGTCATAAAGCTCAGAGGAAAAGGTGCAGCAGCAGCCAAATGCTTCCCATTCCTCCTCCTCTGCTCTGTCCAGGAGCTGCACACTCTGCACTTAGCATGAAAAATATAGACACCTTCAAGAGTAACAAGTGATTAACAGCCGCAGAGCATGGAGCTTTTTAGCTTTATAAATGACTTAAATGAAAAATTATGAAAATCGTTGATTAATTAGATACATTTTCTGTTGTTCCACTGATGGATTAATCCACTAACTGATAGTAAACCACACTGTTTTCTTTAACAACATATATCAAACATCTCAAATATTAAATGTTTAAATGCAACCTGAACTTTGCCTAAAAATTAGTCAAAAAAAGCAAAATCTTCTGAAATCTTCTTCTGATCTGAGACGAAGTAAAAAAGATCATGAATCTGATCAGACATTCAGATTTTACTTATTGTGGTCAGTACAAAAATATATACATATACAGGTTTGATACTCAGCCCAAACTATCACCTGTCTTCTGTCCTCAATTTCCCCTTTTTTTGCATAGGACACACACGCTGTTACACAGGAGTGTAATTAAAGTGAAAGATGCATCGTGTTGCATTGTGATGCTGCAGTTTGCAGAGAGAGAGAGAGGCGTCTTCTGTTGTATCAGCTCCTGTTCTCAGGCAGTATTAATGAGTTGCACACCTTTAGCCTGCAACAATAGCTCTCCTCCTTTTATCTGGCTCTCTCTCACACACACACACACACACACACACACACACATATATATATATATATATATATATACACACTGTCACATATCTCTTTCAGTGCACTTGCTCTTGGAAGTGTGTGTATTGAGAGCTGCTGGACACCAGAGTCAGATTCCTTTAATCCTTCAGCATCGTCTGATGGTTATCTGATTTTATTTTGACAGTTTTCAGCTCAGGTGGTCTTTATCAGAGACATAGCTCTGTATACTTGCGTAGACATGATGCTAACAGCTGGATGTAACTGAGAGGGAAAACACAATGTTATGACATTGTCAGAGTATCTGTATTTAATGTGGATTGGTAACATCTGGTCGATAGAGTCTTCTTTGGAGGTGAAGTGGTCTGAGTCTGTTTCAAACCACCTGAACCTCAGGTGTCCCCAGAAATACTGCAAATTATAATTCAGTTATTTCCTTTGACGATGTTGCTCTTATTCCATTCAGCTTTATTTAACTTGGTTGCCAAATTCTTGACATTTGACATTTTGATCTGTGGGGCGCCTCGGTGGCTCGCCTGGTAGAGCGCGTGCCACATGGACTTGGTCCTAGCCGCAGTGGCCATGGGTTTGAGTCTGACCTGCGAGCCTTTGCTGCATGTCATACCCTCTCTCTCTCCCTGACTTTCCTGTCTCTCTCATTGTGCTATCACAATACAGACAAAAAATACCCCAAAAAATGAACATACCTGTATATTGCAGCCCTGTGGAAATGCTGCTCTCTCTGCCTGAGGACAAAAGTTCAGAACAGTGTGGGAAAAGTATTAAGCGATTGACAGACAACTAATTGTCAACATTTTTTTAATAAGTAATTAATCATTAAGACATTTATCAAGCAAAAATGTTGGTTCCAGCTTCTCAAATGTGAGAATTTGCAAAACAAGTGAAATGAAGATGTCGTTTTTATAGACTAATCGATCAATCAAGGAGATACCGGAGTCTGCTATAATAACTAGTATTATAGATACAGTATAATCCTTTATTTAGACAGGTAGCCACTAGCATAACTAGACTGACTAAATGCAAAGAGATGCAGGTTTTTCTGCCTCTCGGGGATCCACCAGGGACGATTATCAGAAACCCCGGCAGCATTAACTGGGTCAAGCAGCAGCATCCACTCAGCCTAATATGTATTGTGCCAATCTGGATTTGTCATCTGGCCGATTCCCAAACTACCTCAGACACACGCACACAGCCTCACAGATGTCACGCCTCCACAGACTCTTCATTTATGTAAAGACAGACAGGATTTCAAAAAAATCGGGCAGGGTCAGTGTGTGTGTTTTTTTTTGTTGCAGGAATATAATATTTCCCTCCAGCGTTCAGTTTTCAGCTCAGCTGTTTCTGCCTGAGCTCAGGAGTCACCTTTTCTGTCCTGTCATCATTTCATGCTGCCGGCTGTAATTGAACCAGTATCAGCGGGGGCTGATAAGCCAGGTGGAGCAGAGCCCAGTGAAAATTGCCTCATCACTCAGACCTGCAGTCTTAATGATCAAAGTAAATAAGTCTGAGCTGGTGAAGGAGGGGTTTGTATAAAACTGAAAAACCCATGATGTCCACATCATGTGTTGACCTGCCAAACAGCCCTACGAAGCAGACGGTGAAGTCATGTCATTTTTGTTTTTAATTGCAGTTGTCTGGTTCGTTCACCCTAATTGTGTAACATCTTTACGTAACAGCACACAGCACATCTGTATAATCATCTTGTGTTTCAGGGTCTGATGAGGTGATCCAGGGTTTAGCCGCCATGCTGTTTGTCAGGGGAAGTCGTTGTCTTCCTCTTTCTGTCGCCTGACAGAGGTCGAAGTACATGAAGGGCTGGTGACGCTGGAGGTTATTTCACTCAGTGAAGCTCAATACTGATTTTAAGATATCGGCTTTTTGGACACTTTTCATGTAAAAGACAGATTTTCTCCTCTTTATCAGTTGAACTTTACAAGTGGAATCAAACAAATAAAATGTTTAACACTGAAATTTCCCCAAAGTAGCAGCTGTTAAATATCACACAAAACAACATCCTTCACTTCTTTGAAGGTTTAAGTAAAACAAAAACCTGCACACTGCTCACAGAGCTTTGACTACAGATGTTCTTCTTTAGGAAAAAGCAGAATATGAGCACACCTGTATATTCTATTATTCTCTGACACGCTTCTGTGTGAAACCTTTTAAGCCTTTAAAAACTCTTCAGCAGAAATCCAGATTACTTGGGTCCCTGTTCTGTTGCTGGTGTTAGTGTGGATCAGGTCCACATATGATGTTGAAGATCCTGGATTTGAGAGTTGATGTTTCTCTCTCTGTATTTGTGTATTTATGTGCATAATGATTTTATGTCATGAAGATCTTTTTTCTCTCTTTTTTTTTTTTTTACTTTAGATTTATTGAACAGACAGATATTATTACACCTGGACCAAAAAATGATAACACCACACAATGTAATACAACACTAGATTCTCAAATTTACATACTGAGCATTGAAAGAATGAATTCAAGTGTTCCTGTTATTTCCGTCCTGTAGGTTATAAATAGTACATGTTTTTTAAGGTGGCACCATGTGAAGAGTTGTGTTAATTATCAGGCTAATTAAGTCCATTCTACTTTATTCACCGTTGCTTATTAGTGCATTATTGTGTTTTGTCCTCCACAGGAGCAAGTCATTCATGTTCTGTGGCCTGTATGCTGCGTTCGTGTTCGGGGGTCAGCACTTCATGAGGGAGAGGCCGAAGCTGAACCTGCGACGCCCGTTAGTGCTGTGGTCACTCAGCCTGGCCGTCTTCAGGTGAGTCACAACTTTAATACATCACAAAGACTGGTCATTTTCCCATTTTAACCTGTGTAGAGTCGGAGAAGTTCTCCTAAGGGATAAATAAAGTATCTATCTAGATTTCACATGTTGGAGGACATCACTGCATCTCTTCGTTTCACTGTAGCTATTATTATTATTTGGGTAATACATCACATTATCTGTGCAGATAGACTGCCAGCTGATTTGATGGCGTCTCCTCAATTCGACATCTTTTCCTTACATCCCTTCCTCATGTTTTGACTGAGATGCAGGGAGGAGACGTTTAATTTACTGAGACGCAGCCCAGAGTCAGACTGCAGGAGGCGGTTGCTGGATGAGTGCAGGGAGGGAACTGAGCTCACAGAGCGCGATTACATCTACAAAATGTTGAAACCAGTGGGATGACACAACTATCACCAACACATTCCTCACTGGATTAAAGCCGTGTGCTGTGTCCTCAAAGGAAAGATGACAATGATCTTTACACCTCACAAGCTAAAACCCCTATCCTCTGTCATGACACTTAAGACCAACAATTAATCAGTTAATTTAGAAAATATTAATCGATAACAAAAAAAAACATTAGTGCATCTCTGTTGTTGCATGATTTCCTCTTTTTCTCTGCCTCTACTTAAGCCCTTTTGAATTAGATGTCCACATTTTATTTACATGCCATTAGATGAGAGATCGTAGATTACAGTAATACCCTGGAGAATTATGTCATTTATATGAAATCCAATTACCATATGAAAACCACACTTACATATTTAAAGCCTGTGCTGCTATATGTAACTCAAAGTGTTACACTGCTGGAAGAAAAAAAAAAAAAAATTCCAAACATGGTGCCTACTCTGTCTGTAATCGCTGCCAGGAGGGTTTGTAGAGATTGTGACCCAGTTGGCAGGTCGCAGCAGGCGGTGCTGCCGTCCTGAGCTCAGAGCTCCATCACCGGTGGATGTGTGGTGCACTGAGCCCTCGCTCTAATCTTAATCCCTCCGAGCAGTGGGTATAACCCGCCCTCTCCACCCCTCAGCTGTCTGCACTCAGGGCATGACAGTGTGACTTTTGGGTTTCACGGTAACCGGATACCCAGTCCCATGTATTTCCTTTACCACTTTAACACACACTGTAGTAACACTCAATATAGCACTAAATATGTATTAATCTGCAGCTGAAAGTAGTCCCCAGTAAATGCACTATTTACTCCTGTTTGAGTAATGATTGCTAAAAAGTAGAGGGAGCAGCTGCTTTGGGATGTTACTGACCCCTTTTTAAAAACTGAAACTACATATTTATGAGCTGCTTTTTGTAAAGATTTACATCTGCAGTAACCCGCGGGTTTGGTGCTCCACAGACAGTGAAGTATCTTTATTGTCATCGTCAAAAACAACAAGACAACGAAGCAACTCCCTGAGTAAAACAACACAAAACATAACTCTTAAAACTACCAGGAAAATAAGAAAACGACGCCGTCTAGGCGAGTTCAAAGCTGCTGCAACCGTGTGTGCCGCCATCTTGGATTTGTTGACAATAACAAAAATCTAGAACATCATTTGTTTCTTCCTTTAGCACAAAACCCTTTACACAGCCTTATGAATTAGAAAACATAACGAGGAAGATGATGAGATTTTCATGTTTTTTGCACAACAGAGGAGCGACTTCTCCTGCAAATGAATATTTTAGACATTTTAAAGTCAATATGGAAAACAAATACCAACTGAAACTTGCCTATCTGTGTGTGTGTGTGTGTGTGTGTGTGTGTGTGTGTGTGTGTTTGACCTGAAGTGTGTTAGTGTTGCTATTCCTTCCTGCAGTCTCTGGATCAATGTGTGATGGCACTATACTGTAATTGCAGAGCTCTGAGAGGCTTTTATTGACGTCACAGAGATGAGTAACACTGAGTCTTTATGGCTGCAGCAGGACTGGAACAATGAACATGTGGAGCACAGAGTCTGCTACACCGATGTTTTTACGTCATGGGTTGTAAAACTGGAGCTTTTAACGCTGAAGTTCAAGATTTGTTTGAAATTCAAATGGTTTCTTTCTCAACTGGAGAAAAATATAGTATATAAAATATAGTTTTGTAATCAGCACTGACTGAATAATTACACATCAGGTCTCAACAAGAAAATAATGACAAATGTTTAAAGATGCCTTGATAGTGATAAAATCGTGTGTTTTAACTTGGTGTCTATTATCTTTAAACAGTACAACATTAAGACTGAAAATGTCTGTTAAATAGCAACAATGAAAAGGAAGATGAGACTTTTTAAATAAAATGTGCTGCAGGGATTTATTTTTATTTTCATTACTGCTGGTGAACTCTATCCTCTCTGTATCCACGCCCCTGTCTGGCATGTTGTCTTCAGGGAATCCTCTGCACTTTGTGCACATTGCATATTTGAACTTGTGACATGCGCACATTTATCATTTTTAATCTCAATTTCTTTGTCCTTTGTTTCTTTTTCCCTTTTTTTCTTTTTACTAAACAGCCACAGGAGCATGTTGCATTGCTTTTCCCTTCACATATTTCTGGTATAAGTATAAATAAACCTTTTGGAGCTTTTCAATTCTATGGAAACAGTTTTCACTATTATTTAATGCGCCAGAATATGCAACCAAGAAAATTTAAATTGTACCATTGATAAGAAGGAATCACAGCCTTTACATAACCCTTAGGACAATATACATATTTATTTAGGGCACAGATTCTAAGGAGTGTCATTCAACTGAAAATTTCTGTGTCCTGATGTCCTGATTTTTTGAAAGATCAGTTTTGACACTTTATGAATTGTATGATTTCCGAGTGTGGTTTAAACTAATGTGTGTGCATGTGGTGTGGTCTCGCTGCAGCATCATCGGAGCTCTCAGGACCGGACTCTACATGATGCACGTCCTCACCACCAGCGGCTTCAGACAGTCGGTGTGTGACATCAGTTTCTACAGCGCCCCAGTCACCAAGTTCTGGGCCTACGCCTTCGTTCTCAGCAAGGCCCCCGAGCTGGGTGAGTCCTCCTGAAACCTGTCCTGGTACATCTCTTTGTGATGACTGATTGAAAGCTGCAGTTCACACACTCCTGCAGCACCTCACAAAAACTTTCAAGTGCAGATGTCTCAGATAAAACTGGGCTGAATTGAGTTGAAATGTTAGTGTTTTTTTAGATGCAGGTTACATTTAACTGTTTTCATAAAATATTTTAAATGACTACATTATTGCAAAGTCAAACAGTTCCTGATTGCACATTGAAATAGAGGCATTTAAATGGTGTTAAAGAGTTTTAAAAAACTTTTACCAAATCAGCAGGTTGGTTTAAGATGCAATGTTTATACTTCTCTCTGTGTAAAGGGTAAAGAAGTTAGGTATGTCTCTTCAATCCCTCATCCAAATTGATTTAAAATTAAACCCATTAAAGATTAGATTTCCTGCAGCAGAAGAAACAGTAGTGACGTCCTGGATTTTCACAGACATCTTCCTCCAGACATAAACTTCACGACCAAATCATTTCAGTCTTGAGGTATGTTCCTTGGAAGCTCTTAAACCTTCCAGTAAATTTATCAGCAATTATCTTAAGAGCTGCCTCTCTGGATGGAGATGCTTTCTCTGCGTCTGCGCGGTTAATCTCGTCTCTCCATGGTCTCTGTCAGACAGACCGAGGCCAATCGCTCTGGGAAATGATGCTGAGATGGCAGGAAAATTCTATTAGTGTATGATGGATACAGACAACATTTCCTGAAGCTGCAGGCAGGAAGTGTGTCTTCATCCCCCTGCTGGTCAGCGCTTCACTTTACTGCAGGATACAGACTGTGTGTATGTCTGTCTATAGGAGCTTTATAAATCACTTTATTTATGACAACCTCCGTTTTACTTTTATAGGTTTCTGTTCATTCCAACGTTGTTCTCGCTGAGGACAAAGACATCGCAAAGAAAAACAAGCAGTCACATGATCAGACAGGTTGTAAACAGACTGACAGTTTCTATAGATGTATGGATGAAACCACTTTATTTGGAGGTAAAACTGAAAGGAATTGCAGCTGAGATGATTGTAATAATTCTTCACGGCACAGGAAAACTGCAACGCACAACTATGGTAAATGCAGCAGGTCAAAGCTGTTGACATCTAACTGTGAGGAATTTTTACAGCAGATAGTTTGGGTAATAATTTTATTGTTTATTTGCATTTTCTCCTTCAGAGAAGTTTAGCAAACCTAAAACCTGGATAGTGTATAAAAGGTTTTGATGCTAAAAATGAAACACTTGAACTCAGGTTATCAGCTGATTCAGAGAACTGATACTAGATTTGGAACAATGATTGGAATCAGTTTATCTAATGTAACATGAGGACTGCTGTCAGCAGCTGGCAGTGACTGAATGACTGTCACTGATATCAGAAACTAATTTTACAGTCGCAGTGACAAAGAAACGGGATCCATCACATCATGACCAGAACCCTGGTGCTCAATAAAGACTGTATCGGATCCACGCACCCCCAACGTCAACAATAACCTGTCATCGAGAAATATGAACATGTAAAACATGAAACATGAAAAAAAAAAATCCTTATGTGTTGCTCTGCTCAGACCTGGTATTAACATCTGTCTCAGGTGATTTAAGTACAGGTGTGAACGCACCCAAGATGCATTGAGGATGCATTTGAGATCCAGTCACTCGACCCACATTCAGAGGTGGTCTGGGTCACATATTCATTTGCATGTAGAGAGGGGAAGTGATATGTGATCACAAACGGTCACTCGAGGCGCATTTTAAAGCCAGGTATGAACTGACATACTTAGAGCCGTCCACCCGTGATCCATGACCCATGAAGACGGATGTAAATGCAGGTCTGAACAGGGCCATTTAACAGAATAAGCCAAAGGTGTCACATTTAAAAGTTTTCTAAACACAAGACACTTTGTCTAATGGAAATAGTCTAAAGTTGACAAAGTTGTAATTTCAATTACGTATTATCTGCTCAGAAGAAAACAAGATTGTAATTCCGACCAGACATTCAGTTTCCTGCTTCAGTTGATGCAAAAAAAGTATGAAGGTTCAGAGTCCAGTCCTTGTGAATGACTTCCCCCTCCTCCACTGTCTCCCTCAGGTGACACAGTGTTTATCGTCCTCCGGAAGCAGCGCCTCATCTTCCTGCACTGGTACCACCACATCACCGTGCTGCTCTACTCCTGGTACTCCTACAAGGACCAGGTGGCGGGCGGCGGTTGGTTCATGACCATGAACTACATGGTTCACTCTTTCATGTACACCTACTACGCAGCCCGGGCGGCCGGCCTGCGGGTGCCCCGTCCCTGTGCCATGGTCATTACGGTCACCCAGATCCTTCAGATGGTGATGGGTCTGGCCGTGCTGGGCCTGGTGTACCACTGGATGCACGATGTGCGCTGTCCATCCAACCTGGACAACATCACGTGGGGCTCGCTCATGTACCTCAGCTACCTGATCCTATTTGCCTTGTTCTTCTACAACACCTACCTCAGAGGCTCCTCTGGGGACAAGGGATCCAAGGCAGAGTAGCACGTCTGCACTGTGCTCAACAGTCGTATTAAAGTGTGCCATAAGCAGAAATGACCAACAGTAAGGGGCCATGAGGGTGTGAGTCACAGCTAGTTACCCAGTTGCTCGGCCCTCCTCTTGTTATGACGTTCTCACCTGACTTTTTATCGGCATCTGTAGCTCAAAACACAGTTGGAGAGAGGAGACCAGTCCGGACTCAGCACAGTTTAATATGATCTCGTGATTAGTTGGGAGAACACAATGTAAAATGATCATAGAAGCATAAGGGCGAGTACCATGTTTGTGTTTGACTAACGTAGTACTCACTTCATTTAATTTATTGCCTTGGCAACTTGCGCTCACAAAAAAAAAAAACGCCATATGAGGGCCAAATATTTGTCAGAGGTGGTTAGCAAATGTTTGTATGTTGTATGTGCATCTAAAAGCTCTGAACTAGAAAAATGTACATAAGAATTTTAAATTGTTAAAGGAGCTATTTATACGTTTTGCTCTTGCTACATAGCTAGCGTTAGCATCAACAGCTGTTTACTTACCAGTCTTGGCAAGAGCTTCACCTATCATTGCGCTACTTCCTCTGGGCAGCCTGGATGCTACAGTGACTCGGTATCGGAAAGTGACATACGAGTCCGACTTGGCTTGGGCTAGCTGGTTAGCATGCTAACTTCAGTAGAAGACAAGACGTGATGTTTGATGCTGACCTCCCAACGTTTCTTCTACACTGGTAAGTAAACAGCTGTTGATGCTAATGTTAGCTATGTAGCAATAGCAAAACTTACAAATGGCTTTGAATGATTTCTTCGACATTTTGTGAAATACGCTTCTTTGCATTCTTTCCTAGTGTGAGATGAGAAAATCCACATCGGTCTTATGTCTGGAGTCAGGAGGTGGTTAGCGTAGCTTAGCATAACGACTCAAGGGGAAACGGCTAACCTGCCTCCTGTCCAACACCTTTAAAGCTGACTAATTTAAATGCTAAATCTATTTGTTTCACCTGCTTTCACCATGAACTGTGATGTAACAGTTGGAGGGACTATTTCTTCACTTTTATCTATCCGCCAACGACATCTTTGTGGTATCTGCAGATATAGTGTGGGTCACTGCACATTCACAGTGTTTTTTTAAGAAATTGTTGAAGCACTAATTGCCATATTTACATTTCTCTTCATATCAATGTTTGTGTAAAACTGATATGGCATGTTAATTAGTGAGTTTTTGAGATCTTGGTTGTTATATTTTTCCAGGCTACTTGTCTTCCCCTGCCTCCAGCCTTTATATTGAGCTAAGTTTGAACCACACCCTGACTTCAGCTGCATACTTTAACGCAGTTTATTTCCCAAAATGTTGAACTACTCCTTTTAAAATCATGTGTGTTTTAGCCTTTAGCACAATTGTAACCTGCAGGATCGTAGCTCTAGGATTAACAAAAGGGAATGAAGACTTCACATGCACTGAACAACAGAGAGATGTTTTCACGCGTTTAGTTTTAGCACTCACCACACACACACACACACACACACACACACACACACACACACACACACAGCATTTAAAATGTGCACACTGTGTGTGTTAGCATGTCTCGGTTTGCTGGAGACACACACACCCTGATAAGTATTACATACTATGTGGTTTATGAGCAGAAGTGCACATTTTAAATGCTGTGTATGTGTGTGCTTGTTATTTACACTGACTTCACACACATCAGTTGAACTCAGATGTTATCATGTCACAGAGAGCTCATGTGGTATGAGCAGGACATGAATTACAGGCTGAGTGACGAACACATTCCTCCGTCCCGCAGCTAATTACGTCCATGAAGTAGGTTTTGTGACACGTTGAACACGTCCTCCGGTCCCCATCTTCATGTTTACACACTGTGCACATTCTGCCTTCTTCACCTCGCTTGAGAATTTACACTGAACAACCACCAGTCTGCGTCTCCACCTTTATGAATGAGGAGGTGGTGCAAACATAGTGTTGGTCGTACACACCGGGGGCCAGGTGTGTAAACCTCTGTGTGCAGACAAACACAGTAACACTCTCATGGTTCTGTTTTATAAATCTCATGTCTTGAATAGATGATCCATAAATAGATGCAAACATACCCTGAACCACATGTTTGCACCTGAATACCTCTGTGTACCAGTCAATGAAAAGAACAGATGAGAAGGAGGTAGTATCACAGAGAAGTCGTCATTTTGTGTGATCAGTACGCAAAGTTGTGTTTATTTCTAACACTGTTAGTTCATTCAGAAACATCATAAAACATCAGAAATAAATCAATGACTTAGTTTATAGCACTTACACGTATTAAAACAGACTTTGAAATGAAGGATAAAAAGCCACTGTAAATAAAAAATACATTTTAGAATGAAGAAGCACTAAACCAAAACATAAGAGCAACTTAACATGACATCAACTTTATTGAGTTAATACGTGATATATTCAGGCACATAATTGTTATTTTCTTTATTATTATCATGTTTTAGGCCTTTTTGCTGTAATTGGCCAAGTGACAGTTGAGACACACAGGAAATGCAGAAAGAGAGGAAGAGGAGTTTGCTCCAGCCAGAATCAAACCATGTCTTAAAGGGGTAGTTTGGGTTATTTGACGTGGGATTGTATGAGGTAGTCATGCATAGTTGGTGTATTTATCTGCAGTAGATTCAGATCAGCAGGCTCTCAGTTAGCAGAGTTATGTGTTGCTGTGCACGGGGCCAGCAGGAAAAACATGTTTTAGACACTTATAAAAGACGCCCACCGAAACAATCCAATATCAGGTGAAATGGACGCTTAATTTAGACTATTTTCAGCGGTTTATCTCCCCGTGAAAACAGCACTTTCCTTTGGTACTACTTTTTTTTTTCCAACTGCTGAACTACCATACTCCTACGCACAAGCGCACCTAGGGAGCGCACTGTATTATGCTGCTTTCTCATTCACTCAGGTGAACTGCGGCGGCGGCGTAATACAGTCCTGCCCTACAGTCAGAATCTACTCCACTGACTACACATGACTACCTCATACAACCTCACTTTAAATAGCCCGAATTGATTCTGGTTCCAGTCTATAATGTTCTTTGAAATAGAAGTTATTTGCATTTTGTTCGGGAAAAATCAATAAAAAAAAAAATATATATATATATATATATATATATCTATATATATATATACACACACACACACACACGCATACATATGTATATATTGGGCCTTTTATGCCATTTTTAGACAGACAGATGTGCAGCAGAGGTGTGGGAATGACCTGGAGATTGTCATCAGTGAAACTGGACCAAATCTAAACAAATAGCTGTGTCTTTTGATTCTGTCTGATCTTATGTTTAACCTCCATCTTATCGCACCACACTCAGCTTCCTCCAGTCCAGAAAACCATATGCACTCATGGTGTGAAGCAGCGGTGCGTGTCCACTCATCACAGGCTGTAACTGTAGTTCCTCCACAGTGACTTTCCCTCTCAGATGGTTTCATTTGAAGGATTTGTTTTAGAGGCTCAAAAGAGGTGGAAGTGTCCAGTTTAACACAGGAAAAGAAGCTAAAATTAGTGGGAAAAGAAGCTAAAATTTAAAATTTTCTTTTCATATCCTATAGATCTTCCTCAGACCTTGCAGATATATGTCAGGATACTTTGGGAATGTGTTTCTGTACGTGTTGTTTCTACATCTGGCCCCTGGATTTTGTGTTAAAACAACAGCAACATACAGCACATGTTTTCCCCTTTGCCTCTGTCGGTGTTGAACTCTCCCTTTCACCCAGCATGCTGTAGGTTCCCGCGGGGTTGATCAGCTGACGTGTTTCAAAATGTGAGAAAAATTGAACATTACAGCAAAAAATATTCTTGTAGAGATTCAGTGATACTTCTGCATTAATGTGCTTCACATACTCTGAGGTACTGACTCTGAAACGATGAGATTAAAGAGGAGTTAACGGAGCCGCTGTGATCATCTGTGCTGCTAAGAAGGAAGAAACCAGGCAGTGTGACCGCTGTAAATACTGAGAATCTATTTATTTTCTTAATATATAAACTCTCCAGCTCATCTGACGTGGTAGATGTTAGATATTTTTTAGTTAGGATGTGTAGCTACTCTAGCTGTGCTTAATTGTGTTCCACACCAACACCATTTTGCCTCTTTAATCTAAAGAGAAGGAGGATTAATTGTAAAGATAGACTCCAAAAGCCATTAATACTCAATGTCTGGAGAGGTTTTAGGTGATGTGTTTAATCTTTGTAACTTCGCACTGTCCTTTCTTTTTTTTTTTTCTTCATGTCCTGTGTTTTATGTCCTCATGCTCATTTCAGAAGAAGTTCGGAAGACGCAGTTTACAGATGCACATCGAAGTTCGTTCTGCCGTCGGCTCTAACCACTATTACTGTTCGTTCAATCTGCGGCAGCTTCTTGTGTCTCGTTGTCATGGAGGAGCTGTGGTTTACATTCGTCTTCTCGCAGTCATCGTTATGTGTGTGTTTGTGTCAGTGATGTAGTTGAAATTACTGTAGGTTGTTTAGGATCTTTTTTTTTTTTTTAAGCTTCCAGCTGACAGAATCTGTCTCAGACTCGCCTTCCTGCTGCAGGCGTGACGTTTAAAGGTCCCATATTTACGCTTTTATTTGAATTGTTGATCCATAAGAAAATATATTTGTGGTTTTAAGAACCAAAAACCATCTCAGTGTAGTTTCACATCTCCTCTCTCAGGCTTCTCTCTGGAACTATAGTAACAACAGATCAGTGAGCCAATCAGAGGAGAGGAGGCTCTGAGCCTTAATCCTTTTGTTGTGACATCACAAAGTCAAAGAAGTCCTGACGGCTGGTTTTAAGGCTCAGTGTCTGAATACAGGCTGTGTGCATTTCTCTGTGGACTGAGGCTTTGATACTTTCACAGTATTAATATAGAACCTAGACCTGATCTATAATCAAACAACACATGGACATCTACCTTTATACTATATGGGACCTTTTAAAAAAAATAAAAAAGGAGTTATCCCATCTGAATTATCATCACCACCAACATGTTGCCACAGGTCACTGGTGTTTCAGTACGACTCACTGCTCCTGTTGAATCATTTGAAGACGGCACAGAGGATGTGAGAGCTGACGAGCCTCGTGACGCTGTTAAACTTGAACTTATAAGTCATTTGTTGTGTGCCAAACAATGTTTTTTTTTTTTTTGCTAACTTGGGTTAATGTGAGTGCACTCTTCTTCTGTGCATTAAGTCTCCACACCGAGTTCACCCCTGTGGATTCTGCTGTCAACTGCAGCTGAAGGAAAAAACAGTTAAAGGGCTTTTGATGTTGAAAATGTTGTTACAATAAATTCATCCTGGTTTTAAAATGTCTCCGGTTTTTGTGTCTGAGATGAAATATCATGTTTATGAGTCTCATTAGTCACCAGGAGGCAAATCTACTCTGCACCTCCCCTCACCGAAGATTTTGGCTGAAAATCCCTTAAAAGTTCAATTATTTGTAACTTTTACTATTTTCTCGATTTTTAAATATTCTCTTAAATTCACATTTTTAAAAAGTACTTACATAACATATCACAGCATAACACCCAAGTGTTTTATATCACAATTTTCAGAACAATCTCCGCTATTTCTATAATGAGTCCTACAGTACTGTGTGAACTGATCATTTGCCCCAAATGCGGAAAAATTGAAGCCCAGTTTTTGAAATTCTTCAAATCTCTCATGAAAACGAACCATTACTGATGTGGCTGAATTGTTTTGGTGCTTGGAATGGGTTCTATCAAAGTCTTAGATTTCTAAAAAATACATATAATGTATGATAAATGCCTAAAATGAAGTAAATGTTAGAGGCCTGCCTATTGGCCTTCTAGCTCCGGCTGTGAGTCACATATGACCGTGCAAGAATATGAATCAGAGATTGGAGAGTCTACTAATTCTAATAACATTTAAAACACATTTCTATGCTGTCTTATCACAAAGATATTAATAGAAATATTTTATTTGACCTTAGAAGGTTAAACAAAACTCAAAAACTCAATTTACAATGATCAAAACTATGTTTGAACATTAGGTTCTATAGTTTTCCAGGCAGATCTGTGACTAAAGTCCTGATCCAGCCAATACCACATCTGGTTCTGAGTACACATCAGTAGGAGATCTGCTCCACTGTCTCTACAGTGTAGTACTTTGGTGACCGTAACGCCACAGATTAGTTTAAGCTGGTTACAAAAACCACGAGAGAGAGAGAGGAAGAGGAAGATCTGGAGCTGCTACAGAAAAAGAAAGGATGATGAAAAGTAGCCGCTCTCCTCATATTTACCACAGAAACTGTCCTAAAAGCAATCAACAGAGAGAGATAAAACTTGTTCCTAATGTTTGGTAAATCATTTAGTGATCATTTAAACCGGTTCAGAAGTGGCTCTCTCTTATTTAATGATAAAATACACTTTTATTTAAAAAATGAATCTGTATCAGTATCTGTGACGCTGACGTGATAACGTTACTTGGTAACAGTTTGAAAGCAAATTTTGCGGCAACGCGCCTCACCCCTCCTGTAAACCAGAGATGGGGACTTCAGTTTAAGACTTGGACTCCAGTCGCTCTTAAGTCGCGCACCCAGTGACTTGAGACTCATCCTCAAAAGACTTGACTCAGACTCAAGATTTGGGAGTCCTGAAACCATCTTTATTTTATTACCTTAGCCAAGGAGGTTATGTGTTCATGCATGTCTTCATTTCACAGAACTGACCTGATTTGCACTGAACTTAGTGAAGGGAAATGGCATGAACCAGGAAAGAACCTGTTAGATTTTGGTGGAGATCCGGAAATTTGAAAATGAAATTTGGAATATTACATCAACAGTGTTTTTTTTTTTTTAAACATCCTAAACTTGCAAATACAACAACTTTGGTGCAGGATGAGAAGTGGTACAGCTCACCCTGAGGGGAAGATGAAAAACTGTAAATTTCATGGCTTCCATCCAACAGCAGGCGCCTCAGTTCAGGCCTTTAAAATGTGTCTCCCAGCACAGAGAAACCATTGTTTCAGTCAAATGCAGTGTACACACACAGACGAGAAGAGCATGAACAAACCTACACTCATTAAACTGTTCAAATCTAAACTGAAGTTTAGTGAGTGATGTCACTTTTATTTTCCACTTCTTCCTGCAGCATTTTAACAGACTTGAAGTGCTTCTGATGAACGGTAGTTTTTTTAACGTTTATGTTTTGCGGTATTTTGGAAGCATTGTGTCGTTGTGCACTGCAGCAGAAATCCCTGCCCCCCTGAGATTATCTTCTGTGCTGAGGATAAATAGATCGAGAACTCTGCGGAGTGGTAAATCCATCTCTCTGATAACCACCGTCCTCCGCCGTCACGACCAGTTAAATCCCAGAGTAACAGTAAAAACTACAGGAATTTGTCTCGGTGACACAGTTTAAAACCCCACCAGGCTCCTGCGCTCTTAAAACAAGCAGCTCCAGCGCCCCGCTCCCCCGGCTCACAGCCGGTCCTGGGCTGAGATATGAAGTGCTGGGAGGGCGGTGGGTTGATAGAGGACAAAGCTCTGCTCTGCTCAGCACATTAGTCTTGCAGCCGTGGGTGGTGACACCAGAGGACATGGAGGACGGACACACTGTGAGGAGCTGAGTGTTAAAGCTTTGAACTGACTGATAAATTTAAAGGATGAGGGTCACGACTGCAGGTTTTCTCCACATGAAACCATGTTTTTATGATCATATTTAATATAACAGTCTGTTTCTCTGCAGCAAAATCTCATGAAGATTGTGTCCGGGGTGTAAAACATGATGGTACAAGTAAACCACATATATACACACACATATATATATAGGAGTTAACGTTTTATTTTCATGCAGCACATTATGGGAATCACCAAAAATGTCCGTACAAAATTCCCTGCCAGTCAATTTAATGGTAATTTGGATATTTCAGTCTGGACCAATTAACATCCAAACAGCCTCAGGCTACTTCACTGAAATAACCCAGCAACTGAACTGTCACGCTCTCGTGTGTGTGTGTGTGTGTGTGTGTGTGTGTAATGAAGTGTATTATAAACAACTTATCTGCTAATAAATGTCACACAGGAGGTGTTAAAGTGAAGTGTTTTTGGTACCTTGGTGACACCGTTGATGTCTTTGTTCAGTCTGACCTCTGCAGCACAGCAGATGCTAAATGAAAAGGTTCAGTACAAACATACAAACGTACATCAGTGTAGAAATGGACTGAAGAACAAATTAAAACTGTCAAATTCCATCAGTAGGGCCACTACAATAACTGCAAACCCAGGGTTTGTACAACCTGGTGGACACAGTATTTAACAAACAACGGGTTAATATATTTCGCACACAGGTGTGTTGCAAATGTAATTAATTAAAGTTTTATTCAAATTTATAGCATCTGTGGTGATCCGGCCACTACAATGGGGCGATGGGTCACACTACTGAAATGGTTTCAACAGTATCCTGACTAAACTTTGACATATACCTGTCAGTATGTTCCTCTGATTGTAACTACAGTCAAAATTCAAAATGTCATTTATGAGGTATTTTTTTATGCAAATGAGGTCAAAAGAAAGTGTAAAAGTTGCAGTAATGAGCTGGAATGAAGTTGACTGAAAAAGTGTAATGCAATTATTGAGTAATAATTTCATACTTCATGTTTTTTCACAATTTATAAATCACACTTAAAAATACCAAAAGATTACACACTGTAATGTTAGTAGAAGTGGTTATTATCCACTCTCCCTTTACATGTTCCTGTATTACGCATGTTTACATAGACTACAGATACTTATTCTCACTACACATCTATGCAGTTCAAATAATAATAAATCTATAAATAACAATACTGTACATGAGTACAAATATGAGGTACATACACTTTACACTTCTACTGCAGTACATGTCATTATCACTCATTTGGCAGCTGCAGTCATTAACTACCACTGCTGCTACTGAACTACTAACATGTGACTTCATAATTAAGCCTGTGGCGCCCCCATGTGGAGGAGGAGGTTGTTGTTGTTGTTGTTGACGCTGAGCGGTTCACTGTAACAGAGAAACTCTGGCAACAGCAGCTTCACTCCATTTATACTCCATTTACTCCATTTATTTCCCACTTCGACAGCAGTTAATTGGAAACAGCTGTGGGGACCTCTGCACAGGGGGAGCACGCGACCAACCACGTGAGGTTGCCTTCAGGAACCCTGGAAAAAACTGGTAATTCTGACCTTGAGATACATCAATTAATTAAAGAGCAATAATAGCTCTAATAACGAGAGTTTCAGTGTTAATATGTTAAACCTGAACTGTAATGAGACTGGTGTGAAGTAACATTTACCCAAGTACAACTTTAGTACAGGTTACAATTACTTACATTTTACTTTATACCACTCCACTATATTTATTTAATAGCCTAGTTACTTTACTATAGTTGCACATAAAACACAAGTTCACATATAAAACAGTATATTAACAGAATATAAATTCATTTAAATGGACTCTGCTTTAACCAGCTGCAACAGTAAAATGTTGTTTGCATGTTGATGAACAATGATGGAATATTATATACCGTATTATAATAAAATAAATAAGATATAACTTTATTCATCCCAAAATAATTTTTGGTTTGTAGCCTATACATAGTAAAATACATAAACGGTGTATAATATATATATATATATATATATATATATATATAATACTTTTATTTTTACTTTTAGCTAATCTTTGCTTTTTGGTAAAACAATTGGACAATTTTCCCTATTTGTTCGCCAACAGTTATTGAAAGGTGGAATGAGGTGAAATGAAACTTACACACATCTGAGTCATGACAAGGAGACACAGGTCGGTCTGGCTTTTCTGTAAGACCGCCACAAGATGAAAGAAGAGCTTCCATCTTTAACAACGTGTTGGATTTGATGTTTTTATGTAAGATTTTAATGTGAAATGGTGTTAAATCAATATAGTGGAGTAAAATGTGGCAGAGTAGAAGTCCTATAAAGTAGCAGTATATGGAAACACTCGAAGAAAGTGCAAGTACTCCAGTAAATGTACTTAGTTACTGCAGAATTTTCCAGCCCCACATTACACAGACTTGAATTTACTGCCACCTTTGCAACAGGAGTTTACAAAGGGCACCTGAAGGCAGCATAGTAGTTTTCTCGGAAACATTTCGAGCTGTTTAAGAAAAAAAAAAACCCCACATGAAACACAATCTCCCAGAATACACTCACACAGACGTACTGCATTTATCTGCTGCTCAGCGGTGAAACCTGTTTCCAGGAACTAGACAGAGAACACAATGACCGAAACACACCACAACAACAACTGCAGCAGCTACACTGATCCCACACAGGCCACATCAACAGTGTGTGGAGAATAAACAGAGTCCACACACACACACACACACACACACACACACACACACACACACACACACACACACACACACACACACAGGCTCATATGGAGTCATTTCTGAGCTATAATGGGATGAAAACGTGATTTAAACCATCACACTGTCATATTATAATAAGGGGGTGGGGCTG
>NW_019524870.1:1183757-1185356 GCF_002814215.2 Seriola lalandi dorsalis
GGGGGGTGGCGGGGTCACACTCTGTGCTGGGAGGAGTTAGTTAGTAAGTTAGTGACTCCAGCTGCTCCTTCGACACCGGATCATTACAGCTAGGGGCAGACGGGGGAGAGACGGGAGAGTGGGATGGATGAAAACAGGGGAGCGATCCTGATGTGATAACTCATCATCATCATCATCTTCTTCATCATCATATTTGTCACATCTGGACCATGAAACCAGCTCAGACACAGCAGCTCGGACCCGCAGCGACTTGTTACAACTTTCCTTCGAGTCTGGAGGAGCTGAGATGAAACACTGAAGCTTTTTCACTGAGGAAACCAGAGGTAAAGACCAGACATGAGTCCCCGCTGCAGCTGCTTTACCTGCAGGACTTATAGTCATTACAGATACAAAACAAAGTAAGCTAATACCAGTGTTATCAAAGGAGATAAAGACTTTTTAAAAAGTTTAAAAACAGCATATTTTTAGCAGCGGTTTTGTAAGTGGTGGACAGAGATTGAGGTAGATGGAAAGTGAATGAACAAATAGGAAAACAGGTTGTTTCTCTTTTTCTCTGTTCTAATCGTCATGTTGCAAAACAGGAAATTAATCTAGTGCAGGTTTGATATTCAGTTATTTAAGTAATTTATCAAGTAAATCTACATATCACTATGCTACAACTTCTCGAATAATAATATTTCATTTATACAACATTAAATAGAAATGCTCTTGTTAAAATTAAAATAAATTAGGACATCACTTCAGGATCTGGGGGTGTGAATAGAAAATGTGTCATTATTTGACATTTAACACACTAAATTATGCAGCTGGATGCAGCTTTAAACATATATAAGAGAGCTGAAACAAAAAGTCGATTAATCAATTAATCAACTGTAAGAAAATTAGCAACTGTTTTGGATGATCGACTAATTGTTAAAGCAAAAATGTCCAAAATGTTCTCGTTCCAGTTTCTCTGATGTGAGGACTTGCTGCTTTTCTTTGTCTTAAACAGTGAATTGAATCTCTTTGAGTTTCCCGGTGTCGGTCAAGCAAAACATATTTCTTTCCCCAATTTTTTTAATATTTTGTGGACCACATGGTTGATTGATCAAGAAAATAATAAGCAGAAAATTACGGAAAGTTAATCTACGATAGGTTTGAGAATAACCTAAGAAAATAATTGATCAAATTCAAGAACCAAACATAAGTCAGCTCGTCAAATATGATTTTTTTTTCTTTTTATAGGACTTTAAGTTGCATTTAGGGGCAGCTTGAGAAGTGAATTTCTCATTATTTTACCATTTAATGTACAAAATTTTCTTATTAATAAACCAAAAATTGGTCAAAAAATGTGAAAATTACCATCTTGAAATTGCTTGTTTTGTTCGACCAACAACTAGAAACTTAAAGAGATTCTTTGACTGTTATTTACGGCAAAGAAAAGCAGCAAATCTGCACATCACAGAAACTGAGACAAGAAACTTTGGGTCCATTTTTGCTTAGACACTGACATTACGAGGGCCTCCATGTAGGCCTACTGTGATCCCACAGGTCCCTGAGTCCTGACCTTTTGTAGGCCTTCATTATTTCAGTTTTGAACTCAGGTTGTACCCCCCCCCC
>NW_019524870.1:1185376-1257512 GCF_002814215.2 Seriola lalandi dorsalis
CCCCCCCCCCCCGACAGGATGTGCTGATACGACCCTGGTGAACTTACAGTGTGTGTGGTGTTTGTTGTTTTTTAACTGTAGCGACCTCCAGGTGGTCATCATGTCCGTTTGGATGATCCTTCCTGTCAGCCTGCCTGTCTTCACCATCACTGGAATATGGGTTGTGTAAGTACCTCTGACTTATGTAAATATATACATCAGCTTGTCATTGCTTGTCTTTCATGTTCAACATTTGTAGGCAAACTTCGAGGTACAAAGTGCTGCAGCTCAGAGCTCCAGTTGTCTGTACATAAGCACCTGTTATCGCTGCACTGATGGCGATGACCTCTGCTGGCCGCACGAAGTTCATATATGTAAAAGCGTTTCCTTTTTTGGAAGGAAAACAGCAACAGCTTGTTTATTCTGCAATTGTGTGGGAGAACAGTCATGGTTGAAATTCCTTCTGGCTGGTCTGGCATGTGTGTCCCTGTGTTTTAAACTCAGTCACTTGCCCACACACAGCAGTCCCATCTGTAGCTCTTCACATGGCAGCAGCATTACTCAGTCAGAGCTGCTTCTTCTGTGGTCCTAATGAGCAGACAGGGTCATTCAGCATCAGCAACAGGTGCTGGGAGCTGCTTTAGTGCCAATTTGGAGGAAACATCAACGACATCTGTAACAATTTTCTACAGAATTGAATGTAATGCAAGAATTAATGTACAAAATCAAGGGGAGATATCTTAAAGAAAAACATCCTCAAAGGAAAAATCTGATATTTTGGGAGAATTAAACAAGAAGGTTGATACCACTCTAGTTTAAAACTTAGCGTAAAACCTGGAAACAAGGGGAAACAGCTTGGCTCTGTGTCATTTGCTTTTCCTTTTTTTAAACATATAGAATTTTCATGGAGATAAACATTTCACTTTGAAGGGGATATTTGTACATTTTTCTGCCACTGAACATGGTTTCTTGCCAGGAGCAGGTGGAGGTGACTTGTCGCTTGACAACAGCTTCAGACATTGTTGCGTTTACAAGACAAGAGGTTATAATATGCCCTCTGAGCAACACTACTTCTTCAGGGCAGACTGGAGGCTACAGTGAGTCACTATCAGAAAGTGACGAGCTAGCTTGTTCTACTTCAGCAGAAGAAAAAAGTGATAGAAACAAGAGTTAACATTGGTGTTGCTTTCCGTCTCTGGAGACAACTCCTGGTGAAAATAGCTAATTTAATGCCCCATAAAGCAGCGTAAAAACAGGGTTATGGCAAGAAATACAATACAGAAATAAATAGGTCAAGAAAACTGTCAAACTCTGCAGAAAATAACTTAAAAATATCCACTTAAGATGGCTGCTTTCCAAGATCTTTAACATTTACTTAAATTCAAGAACAGTAATAAATCCTGCCACTCTCCAGGAGGTGGAACAGAAGATTTAAGAGAGCGATGGTAGACTGAAGGAGAAGAAGTTATTGTCAGCTATTTTACACATCCAGTATCATCATTACCTTTGGAAGAGCTGTTGAAGACGACTGAAAAGTCCTCCGTAATCCTGAATTGCACAAAAAAATAAAGGAGGTAATGTGAGTTTGGATTTCTCTTATCATCCGGTTGACTTTAAACAGCTAGCCTGGTTGTCTCCAAAGGTAATAACCTGTGCATAAACTGAGTTGTAACAATTCAGTGCTGGGCTGTTGACTTCCTGAAGTCTCCACTGGTTTCCTAGCAACCATACAGTGACGACAGGACAGAGCCATGTTAGCTGTGTCTGCCGTTCACTCATTCACCACCCCTATGAGACTATGTCCACATCAAGCTGTTTAAATTTAAAAAAAAAAAAAAAAACTGTTTTGTTGTGCGCCCACACTTTTCAAGTTGGTTTCATCGGGTCCTTCATCCACAGTGAAACACCTGAACAACATGAAAACTGCTAAATCTTCCACAACACTGCTTCACAGCCAACATCTGATGATAAGAGGCGCGGACGTAAATAGGTTAATGACTGCTCTGCTGTGTGTTCAGCTGTATTGTATTTTATGAAGGTTATCCTCATAGCTTCACTGATACTGTGGCACACAGCCCCTCACACTCTGGGCTGGGTTTGCGTCATTGTTTTGGAAAAACTGTTCCTTTAATGTTGTCTCAGCCCGGGGGACATGGAGTCAAAGTTACCTCCGTCTCTGCTGCATCACTGTCGACAGTTATCTGTTTTTATCTGTCTCTGGAAGTCCCCTTCATTTATGGAAGTTCAGTACTAAAGTCCTGGAGTCACCCTCTTATCTTACACACCTTCATTTACATCTCATGTAACTCACGTGTGTGTATTCGAGGGGCAGTAGAAAAGGCCAATGATAATCTAATTATCAAAAACAACATACATGTCCCACAGAATCAGATAGTCGCCTTAAAGTCTCCCCTGGCTGCTCACAGTCACTTTTTCCAGTTATTGTTTCAGGCAATTAACTCTCAGGGATTTTAAAACTACAAACCAGAGACTCAGACTGTATCCACTGAGATAAACCCCCTGTACAAACCCAGCCGGCTGCACGCGACAACAACACCTTCATACACCCTCTGCAGATTTAGGATGTTGAGATGCTTCACTTTTTTCTTTAAGTTTAACGTCAGCTGGTCTCTGTTTCGCCTCTTCCTCCTCTCCTTCCTCGGTGTGAGCGGGCCGACACAGTCTGCTCTGCGAGAAGCTTTTCACACCTTCGCTAAAGTGGACGCAGGGTTTTTTTTCACGGCAGGTCTCTGAAGATTTGTCCATCAGAGATGAGTCTGTGACCCCCCCCCCCCTCGTTCTGTCAGTCCCGTTGTTCTTCATACATGTCGACACCTGCCCTGCTTCAGCCTTTTCGAGTGCTGTTGTTGACCCAGAAACAGAAACTGAGGCTTGTGAAGTTTTGGTGGGAAAGACTGAAAACAAAAATAACATTTCATCCAAATCCAAGTAAATAACTTAAACTGCACAGAAACACTAGTTCAGACCAAAGTGCCGTGATTCCTGTTTGTTCAAGCAAACACAGATCAATTCCTCTGACCTGAGAGTCCCCTTGTTATCAGTGATCAGTAGATCCACTCCAACTATCACATGTTTGATTTTCACTTTTTGAGTAGCCTGTTTTCTCGATTCCTGTCAGTATCTTATCTGTGGCTCAACATGTCTGTGTCAGTGGTTGAGAATCTCCTGTCTTTTACCCATGGTGTGTTTAAGTGTCAGATCACATGTTTACATGCAGTGACTAAGAGTCTGGACTGGCCTCTGTCCCACTACCTTCTGTAACGCAGTGCAATCTCTCGTGCAGCATTTCATTGACCTTTCTGGAAAAATCAAGCCTGTTCCTGGGGGTTTACTTGAAACTCCACCACAGCCGACGGTAAACCTTCATGATCGTAACAAGGTTAAACAAAGATTCCTTTGTGAGTACGGAAAAAAAAATCTACATTTACTATGAACATTTACAAGTGCTGCAAAGTGGCTGATTATGTCATTGTATCTTAGTTTTTTCAATAATCATAAAACTCACCAACTCTTTCAACTTTCTGGTTGTAGTCTCTGCTGTCTGAAAGCTCGACTCACTCATGGACTCATCTCTTCTGTTGAGCTGTAACACTTACCCATGAACATCTAGGACTTATAGGAAATTGTGCTTGTTAAAGGCTGCTAAAAACAGAAATACTGAATAAACAATTATATTAAAAGTCCCATATTTAACCTTTTCCTGTGTTTTTTTGAAGTGTTGATCCATAAGAAGATATATTTGTGGTTTTAAGAACCGAAAACCATCTCAATATAGTTTTACATCTCCTCTCTCAGGCTTCTTTCATGGAGCTCCAGTAAAAACAGGTTGGTGAGCCAATCAGAAGAGAGGAGGCTCTGAGCCTCTTTTCTGATTGGCTGAGTGATCCAATAAAACTTTAGCAGATTTCAGGTAAGCACTCAGAGAAACCAAATCCTGCAAGGTTGGATTGTGGGTCCAGGTGGGCGGGGCTTGGGGCGTGGCTGAGAGACACAGAAGTCCTGACGGCTGGTTTTAAGGCTCAGTTTCTGAACACAGGCTGTGTCTGATACTTTCACAGTATTAATATAGAACCTAGACCTGCTTAATATTAAACAACACATGGACATCTACTTTTATACTGTATGGGACCTTTAAATAGTTTTTCAAAAAAACTTCTATCCTGATCTAAACACATGATTTGAGCCACAAGACATACTGAGAATGGCTTTGTTTGATGTTCTTACATCTGAAACAGAACCTGGATGTTCTGGTTTCACTTCGGCTTTTTATAATGTTTAATGTTCTCCATCTTTAGCCTTGCAAACATTAGTTTTGAAGGTATTTTTTTTGAAAAAAATGTTGACCTGATGATGACGCTGGATGAAAAGTCAGAGGATCACTTAAGTTTTTACATATGATCCTGAGGGAAACATGAACATCTGTACCAGATTTCATAGCAATCAAGCGAGTATTTGGTGAACCTTTTTCGCACAAAACCTCATGATGGCACGAGATGAAAAGTCAGAGGATCAACAAAGTCAGTAGGATTCATCCACTGAAAACCATGAAGGTCTGTACAAAATTTTATGGAAATTCATGCATTAGATGGTGAGATATTACAGTCTGGACCAACAGACCGATATTAACCATCCACTGAGAATCAAGTTTGAGACTCTGTACATTTGCTGCTCGGTCCCTCCTACTCCTGAGCAAGACTCTCAGCCTCATTCTCCCACACTGTGATTCACAGTGTATTTGTGTGTGTAATGAATTATCTCAGGCTTGTGGTGAGTGTGTAGTCGACAGATTTAAGAGGTTTTAAAAAGCAGCAGCGGCTCCTCTGACGTCAGAGCTCAGGTTAAAATACAGCCAGCCTCTGCACACAGGACAACTATGACGAAGACAAGTGTCCTCAGTCTGTGAAAGAAACGCTGCTCGTTCATGTGACTTCAGAGGCTGGACTGACATTAACTTTGATTCCTTATGTGACGGTGCTGTCAAGTACTCTATTTTAGTAGGTAAAACAGAACTTCACTTCTACTGTAGATCAGTTTTATTAAACATTACAGAGGTTGTTGTGACAGTGAAAGTTTGTGTCCAGAGCAAATCAAGATATTATCTTTTCCTTCTTGTTCAACTGATTGTTCACTTCTTCTTCTTCTCTGCTTTAACAGATACGCCATGGCCCTGTACAACCAGCATGTCTGCCCTGTGCACAACTGGTACAGCACACACACACACACACACACACACACACACACACACACACACACACACACACACACACACAATCACTCATAGGGATGAACCAACAGAGAATTATCAGCTCCCCTTGACTTTTACAGATCTTTACAGTGAGTCTCAGCTCATTGTTTATCTGGACCGCGTCTTTACTGTTCTGGTTCATTCACCACTTCCAAGTGTTAACATAAAGTTAACACTTCCTGACACCAACAATAATTAAGTTGGACACAATTAATCCTGAAGTTTATTTAATCCTCAGAATATGTCCACGCTAAAAAAGCTAAATTTCAAACCACAATATTGATCATTTAGTGTCCACACTAATGCTTCAGACAGCTAAATATCTTCATCACCCCTGTAGTTAAATATACCAAACTCATGATTTAGTAGTTCTCATTTACATATTCTGTTTTAAACATAAACTGAACAAACGACTTGTGAGGAGTTTTCTTATTATCTTCATTTTCAAACAGGACCCAACAGTTTTTGGGTAGGGAAGCTCAAAACGATGACCAAACAAAGAAAAAAAGTCGTTCATTGATCATGAGTAATCACCACACGGATGCCTGCTGTGAAACTGTGAAAACCGTAGAAGGAAAACCACCACTTCTCTCAGCTGGCGTGTTTATGTAGCATTAATCCAGGAAAAGACTCATTTTGCCCAAGGAATCTTTTCTCAACCTACATCACAGAGGCCCCAGCACTTCCTGCCAAGTCCGTCCGTCTTAATTCAAACACGACGAGGCACGAGATGGAGAAAGAACGTAGAGATCAAGACGGGGGGAATTAAGAAAATAAAGTGCTGCAGGGGCAAATGTTAACGTGTAGAAGCGTATGTGGGGGGGGGAGTTGGGGGGGGGGTTTGGATGGTTTCTGCAGAGATAAAGACAAACACATCGGTTTAAATAGAAAGAGGAGGAATCCAAACTCATGTCAGGTATCATCTCTGATGTGGAGTGACTTGTGTGGTATGTGAAATCTAAACATGGAGTAAAATCACATGCTGGATTCTTTAATAAAAGCACCTTCCCGCCTGGTACAGAACCATAAAAACTATCAGTAGACCTCTGCAGAACCCCTGCAACAACCTGTGTAAAGAACATAGAGTTTCTCAGGGGAAAGGTTTGTGAATTTAGGTTAAAGCTCTTATGTTATGATATAAGAAAAATATTAGATTACCATCCCCTTATCTGTGATTTATAAGATTTAGTCACGTGATGTATTTCTTTTCATATTTTTCTTACGTGTTTAAAATACAAGATGATGAGTTTTAGTTTCATTGGTATGAAGATATTTAGTTTTTTGTTTTAATAAAAAAGACAAAGTTACTTTTATTTTCTACTGTAAGAGCATACAGTTGGATTTAAAGGAGCTACAAAGCTAAAGTTAGCGTTAGCAGCTGTTATAAGAGAATATAAACAATAAACAATCTGTGAAGTGTAAGAGATACAAATATTTAAATGAATCCATCAACCAGAAATGTAAAGAAAGTAAAAAACAAAAACACAATTTATTTACCCTGATTCCCATCTATGTGCTTATTAATGCCTCTTTTCATTTACTTTTAATTAATGCATTCTGATGTGGGGATTCTCATATTATAAAGATGATCCTCACAGTTTCCTAATCACAACAACACACACAACTCAGCTTTAAACACTATGTGTAATTTAACATTTAACAGACCTTTCACCTAAAAGTACTTTGGGTTAATTTTCTACTGTGGTTTGTGTAGAGCAGGAGCCGTGATGCGCCACATGAGACCCTCGATGCTCAAACCATTAACAGAGTTTGTTTTCTTTGGTCGTCCTGCATCATGAGACGCTCATTATGAAGCATAATGGGTAAAAGTAAAGATTTGACCTGAAATGAGGGATTATTTTTTATCTAACTTTGAACTATTTTAAAGATGAGCGGGTTTCTTTTAAACAAGTGTCTATAATCACACATACAGTATGAAGTTAGCGTGTCCATGTGTGTGTTTAAAGGCTTTATAATGAGTCATGTGAGGAGCAGCTTCCACTGCAGAGGGGTCCTGTGCTGTGCTGCACCCTGGACAACATACCGCTCATCAGGTGAGTGTTCCCACCTCTGCAGGTGCTACAGGAGTCATTTTATTCATTTAGCAAAGCTGCTGCTGTGTGTTTAACATAGGTCACAGCTATCTGGTTTCTGTACGTGAATCAAACAATCACCGTAGTTGACATCGAGTTGCTGAAAGTGCGATTTCTCTGAAACCGCGGTGGTAAATCAGTGACTGAAGATCCTCTTTCTGCTCTTGAAACAACAACAATTTCATTGAAGCGCCACAGAGCACACACTGTACACACGATGTGACCACGGGTATCGAATAACGTGAAATAGCAGCGGTCCGTGGTTTCCGTCAGTCATTTTTATGAGTTCTACCATGTCTGGTTTTGTTGTTTTTCCCTCTTCTATTGAACCCAAACGGCAACAGGACAGATGTCAGAGCACATTGTGTTTTATACATTGCGTGCACGCGCTCACACACACACACACACACACACACACACACACACACACACACACACACACACACACACACACACACTGTGTTTAGAGAGAAAAACTGGGACAAAATGCACCTTTGTTACTGGAATATCTGTGGACGGTGACGAAACACAGCGATGGACTCAAGCACACGACTCCGCAGACAAACACTAAAGAAGAGGAAAAAGCTGAAAGGTTTAACTCCAGACTCACAGTCGAACTGACGCAGGGAACCTGGAGCACACAGACTGAATACACAAGGGAGGCAGGCATAATGGGACACAGGTGAAACACCTCAGGGCTGGGCACACAATCACACGGAGGCAGGAAGAAGGGATCTGAAATGAGAAGTGAAGGTGAGCAACGCAAAAATAAAAACAGGAAGTAAAGCAACAAAAATGCTGGACGAGACCAGACAGTCAGACATGCAAAGCTTTACCTTTATCGAATGGCAAGTTAACAAATCGGCCTCATGTCTGAATAAGTACCCTGAGCGCTTTAACCTGAAAGGTACGATGGCAATCCAGTTACGTTTCTGTGTCACTTCCTGTATCACTGAACTGAAAGTCTTCAGATTAAAATAAAAGCAGCAGCAGCAAAAACATGAAGAGACAGAGAGAAATGAACACCTTTAACCTCTATCTTTCTAACATCACTGTAACACATTTATTCCCCCAAATCTTCATCTCTTATTCACAAAGAAAATAAAATCAGTTCCAATAAACGAAGATATTGCCAATGTCGACGTCTTCTCATATCAGATTGCTCCGTAAAAACAATCTTCTCCTCCCTGCAGCAGCGAAATGCTTTACACACAGCATGTGAGCGTGAAGCGAGAGTCCCAACCTAACATCTTGTCCTTCAGTCTCCTATGTACATGCATCGGCATTGTGCTTGTCTGCCACAAGCTCCATCAGAGAAACAAGCTGAGCAGAGGTGAGCAACAGCTCGGCTCCCAGCCCCTCCGAACGTCCCGTGTCCACTGAGAGATTCACTGATTTTTTTAACGTGAAACTGCTTTATTTAGTGTTTTTAACGGTTGTAATCCCCCAGTCTCTTTGTTTTGGAGAGGAGGAGACCTCTGTGAATAATTCGGCTCCAGGTAAAAACCTCCTGAACCTCTGACACTGAAGGAATCCAAAGAGGGAGAAAGTGACACTAATGGTGCAAAAACAGAAAACGCTCTTCCTCTTCTTTACCATTATATCAACTTTACCTCACTGCTGTTCACTTACTATCACGCAAACTTTATCTCTTTACCTAGATGTGCTTTCACAGTCATCTATGTCTGAATGAGAAAAAGCCACCACTGTAACAGATGCAGTGTTTTACATTCCACGTCTGAACAGTCAACACTGTTGAAGAAAAACACATTATAAGTCAAATGGACACATTTAAAGATCCAGATTGAGTTGAGCTCTTGCTGGACACATTTCTCTGATTGTTGAGCAGCTGCAGAGTTGCGAGTTGTTGTGAGATGAGTCCACACTTGCCCGACAGAGGCTCACAGTCAGGAGGGATGACCTCTTGACCTGGACAGGAAGAAGAGCTTTTGTTGAGCGGAGCGGATCCGTCACCACACTGAGACGCAAAATGCAAACAGGACAAACTCACAGCTCTCGTTTCTTTAGTTGCAACTAAAGGAAAAAATCTGCTGAAGAGGTCGTCAGCGTGTCTTTAGTACTCGTTTTAGTCCTCATGTTTTAGTTGCGGAGCATTTTTCATGCAGCTTTTGATCTGCAGATAAAGATCTCAGTGTCGTTCTGTCCCCGACCTCCCACTGAGACTGTCGCTCTCCATTTATAGACAAGCGTTTCTCTGCTATCCAGGAAAAAAAAAACAAAACAAAACACTGGCATGGTTTTAATACCGCAGAGTAAATATGGACTCATATAAGGTCTTTGTGCTTTTTCATGACTATTTTTAAGCCATTCCTGGCTGAGAGAGAGCTGCACGGTAAAAAACATAGGACCAAAAACCAAAAGTGGGGAAACATGCAGGATCTGGTTTGAACTCTGAGAACCTGATTGAACTTTAGCCCACTGAGCCTGGAAGCCAGCCCAGACTAACTACCCTCCTCTCCTCTTTTTTTTTTGCAGTAAATGTGGAACTCTTCCACCTGAGAGCTGCTTCTTCAGCCTCATATGCAGCACCGGCTCCTTCATGGGTGAGTATCAGTACAGAGTAAAAGTATTCAGTCAGGTGCACTTTTAGACGCTTGTGTACACAGAACGTGGCTCTAGTACATCTTCACACACATTTACCCGACATGCTGCTCTTTGCTGTACGCTCAAGACCTCAGACTTGTTTTTTCAGCTGTAGTGGCTCCAGCCAAGTCTCCGTTCCCCCAGAATCCACTGCTTCACCCCCCCCCCCCCCCCCCCCCTCTCACCGAGGAGAAAATTTACCCTTTGCCATGAATGGTGCATTTTTATGCCTCACATGACCCACGAGCATTCAACCTCTGACCATGAGGGCAGCTGCTCTGCTCCGCTGTGTGCCAGTCCTGCTTTGAACCGTCTATTTTGGGTGGTTTACCCAGGGTTCATCGCTCGCTGTGCAGAACGCCTATTGATTTTTTTTCCTTTATTTGCTAAATAAAATTTTCTGAGAATTTGCTCTCTAGTAAACTTTAGTCTACTGAGCTTTTAACATGGAGGACTTTAGGTCTTTTACACCAACACTGGAGACGGCGGCGTGTTCTCTCAGGTGGAGAGTGGAGCTCACTACATTGATTTTGCACCTGGTTTTGCAGCAAAAGTTTAACTAAACAACTAGTTTGCATGATGTGTTGGGAGCTCATGTCACAATTTTATAGCTGTATAAAGCCTCTGTGTTTGTGCAGAGTAAAAAGCTTCAAGCCTGAGAACGGTGCAGTGATATCTCAGCTCTTGCAGTTGAAGAGAGAAAGTGGCATCATTAGGTAACAACAGTCAGTGTTTGTGATTCTTCATGTGGATCTGTTTGTTTGAGCAGCGCTGTCCAACTTTTTGATGTAGTGTTTCACAGGAACTGGGTTTGTTAGATGAATATAGCGTGAAGTGCTGCGTATCACGTAGGCTCATCTCTGCAGGACACACTGCTGACAGCAGACTAACATCAACAGGAGAGGAGATTAAAACTGTACAATACCGAGGAAATATATAGTCCTGTATTTCTGGCTTGATGCATTATGTTGCAAGAACTGTTTGACTGAAGCTGTGTATTTGCTCAGTGTCATTTGTTCGACGTATCACCAGAACACACCTGGTTTTCATAGGTTTTGTGAGAAAATGCTGGAATCCACGGACGTTTAACGAGCCCATTAACTTGTCTGAGATCAGGGTTTTTTCCTGTGTGTGTGGTATTTATCTTCTAACACACCACTGAGCGTCCCGTCATCCTTCATGACTTCACAAAACCAAGACAGCAAGATACTGGCCGATGTTTCTGCAAAAGCTGCAGAATAAAGTTCAACAACACAGTGGAAATGATAGAAGTTGTATTAATTCTTCTGCATGCACAATGCAGTTGCCGTTACCTGAAGGTGAAATGGATGTTGCATCACCAGCAGGAGGTTGAGACTGAGCAGCTGTCATTCTCAAGTTACCAAAACATTTCTTACTTTAACATGATGACCAGTAGGTAAGGAAGGGACTGTTGTTCCCTCCTGCCTTGTAGCTTCAAACCACAGATATTGTATTTTACAGTTGTTTTGTTGACTTTGGTGAAATGTATCCACACTTTGGAAAGTTTGGAAAGTGAAGGTTGTCGGTGTCAGTGAGTCGGAATGTGTTTGGATAAATCACCAGTTTTTCTGGCTGGACAACAACAGCGAGTCCAGCCTTAGAAACACAAATTGTTAAGACAAAATGTTATGACTGAGTGGCTGAGTGATGAAGTTACACCATTGGCTGTTACTCTTTCAAAATGAATTGGTGCAAACACTTTCCATTATTTAACCAGGGGGCGTTTACAGGGTTGTCAACTTAGTTTTTGAACTTTTGAACTTTTTGGTGACTTTTTACTTTTCATGGAAAGTAGTTGTTAACAATCTTTCCACAACAGTTTTCTACTACATCATCAGTCTCACACATTTGACCACACACGGTCCAGCCACATACTAGGTTTTGACCTGGTCTTGTTTTCTTTGCAGATGTCTGTAGAGGCCAAATAGATGATCTAAGAGACATTAACAGATCTGGGTATTTTAACAACTTGGAACTTGATCCAAAAATTGTGACACAAAAAGCAATATACTTGAGAAGCTGAATACATGGTATTTTTACTTAAAAACCAACTGAAACGATTAATCGATTACCACAGTAGTTGCCGGTAGATTTTCGTTCTTTCAGCTCTAAATGAAAGCCATGGTGTTGGTTTGTGTGCGCTCACACTCTGGAAATTTCCCCAGCATCAAAAGCTTTCCCCCCTTTTTTTTTTTTCTTCCACTCTCACAAACAATACACACTTTTTGTTTGTGAGGCAGTTTGTTTAACCTGGAGGTGTGGTGTGATTCGAGATGAGAAGAATGGTGATTGTAGAGAAAGTTGCTCCCTGGCTGTGCTGCAGGCAGATAACCCAGAATCCAAAAACATGGAGTCTTATCGCCGCACACGCTCGACGATCAAAAACTGACCGCCGGCGCTCGCCGTAGGAGTCACAACATGAGCATCAAAACAGTTTTGCAGCGTGATGAGCAGCAGATGTTACAGCGGTGTGAAACTGCTGTGAAGCTTTGATGGAGGCGTTCAGTAAACAGACATCAGGAATCTGCTCACACAGAGATCTGCAGCATCATCGCTCCACTGATCAGGATGTGACTTTGATGCTGCTTCACCGGCCTGATGTGAAGGATTAAAGCTCTTTGCCTTTAGCATCAGCAATTATTAAATAGTTTTATTCCGCTGTTTTAGCATGGTTGCAGTCAATCTTAGTAAATTTATTTTTATTTGTTTGTGCATTAGCAATATATATAAAAAAACTGCAGGAGAGGTTGGAGTTGAAACTTTGTTCAAAGACAAAGCATAAAAATTTAAAAGCACAATAAGAGAATTACATTCATTATGAATAGTAAAGGATGTAAAAGTATGGTGGCCCTGAGAGCCCAATGCACTGCAACTAGAAAAACACCTGCAAATATATAAAACACAAGCGAATGAAGAAAACATTTTCACCAATTTGACAGCACATACACAGCATAACAAAGTGCACATCAAATACAGTTGCAGTTCCTCTAACGGCCACTAGAGTCTGGCTCCAACAGTGAGTCGATCCCCATAGACCCCCATGTTAAAGTGTCCAACTTTACATCAGAAATAAACATGTTTACAGCCTGGAACAAAAACAGTTTTGGTCTCTGGAGATAATTTCCTCCTTCATGAAAACTGTTTATAGAACTCACCTGTTTACATTTTATTAAGGCTTAAAGTTATACGTAATTCCTCAATTATGTATAACTTGGCCTCTTTGAGTGACAGGTGGGTGAGCATATGCTTGCCACAAACTGGCATCATGAAGTCTGAGCACCACACACGCCCCTCCTCTTTGACCATCTTTGAATTAGCTGGGAGTTATTGGTGGAGTCAGGCACTGCCAAGATGGCGACAGTGGAGCAGCTCACTCTGAGCTTCAAAACCGCTCATCAGAAACCTGTGGGTGATGTCACGGAGGCTACGTCCATCTCTATTTACATGTAGCTGAAAATTAGAAGGTGTACATGTGACCTGCGGTTACCCATAACACCCTTCTCTACGTAGGTTTAGATTACGTATCTTGGGAGCATATAATTCTGGCTTTTCTCCTCTGCATTACAAAAAGATAAAAACACATAAAATGTGAACTTTAACAAATTGTTTTAACTCTGAGGGTGAACCAGTTTACCTTATAGTAAATTCAGGTGGATGTGGTTTCCTCGAGTAAAAACCTAGGGCAAACAATACTTGAAAATGTCCAGCTGCTTGTGAAACAACTTGCTGTGAGTGAAGAGAAAAAGTTGGCAGAGGTGTAGATGACATTCTCTGACGTGGACTGTGGGTGAGGAGGACAGTAGAGATTACACCTTTGTATCCAGAGAGAATCACTGTAATTAGGAAGAAACCAGAGCTTGTTAAAGGTCATTTTAAGTAAACAAAGAGGATGAATGGTGGACTGTGTGTAAAGAGTGACTGCTGAAACAAAACGTGTTTGTCTGTGGATGCATCAGGAACCCTGAGGTTGTTTTCCTTCTGTTTAGAGAAAGAACTCCTTTAACATGAGCAGAAAGCAGGAAGAGACTCAGACTATAAACACCTCAGT
Organism: Seriola lalandi dorsalis; assembly: GCF_002814215.2. Taxonomy (NCBI): domain Eukaryota; kingdom Metazoa; phylum Chordata; class Actinopteri; order Carangiformes; family Carangidae; genus Seriola; species Seriola lalandi. Next base: position 1,199,388 of record NW_019524870.1, read on the forward strand.
TACAGTTTGTCGTGTGGGCACGGTTCCTGGAAGAGAGCACGTTTGGGCCAAACTGAATCTCCTCCTTCCATCTTCATCTCTCACTTCTTTCTCCTTATGTCTGTTGTACCTGTCTCTGCAGTGATGCTGATCGGTCTGCTGCGTTACGCTCACGTCATAGAGAAACACCAGAACTGTGTCCTCAACACGGCCGGCCTCTCCACCGGATGGATCTGTGCCGCTGGTCTCATCATGGTGGGAAACTTCCAGGTAAATCAACAGTGTGATTGAAGCTCCAGGACACACACACACACACACACACACACACACACAGAGAAACAATAACAGAACAAATATGTGTGTGTTCAGACTGACCTTTGCACACAGCTTCAAACTGTGTGTGTGTAATAATTCACTTTGTGGGGTGATAGTAGTGAAAGTGATAGCAGCACTTTGGTTATTCAGCTGAATGGCTGAAAGTTCTGCAGGTACAAAACCCTGCAGTACCACAAGCTGCCACTGGGGAGATTGGCATCGAGGCTCAGTGGCAGCGTCGTATCCAGCTCTCTTGATCGTTGGCGTCAGATTCTAACGCTCAGGAACAGATCCTCGAGGAAATTAGTTTGTTTCCCCTTCCATTGACCTGATCCTGGCTTCATCCCTAACCAGTTATCTCTGAATCGTATATTTACCCTCTCTTAGTACGTCCGTGCCAAATACCTGCAATGACACCATCAGCCTCAGCTGTACTACTGTGTTAAGTACCAATAAGCAAATATTGGCAAGATAACACACTAAATTGACATGGTGAACATGGTAAACACTACACCTGCCAAACACAGAGTTTAGCTCCAACCACAGTGTCACAGAGCCATTGGCATAATGTAGACTCTACAGATTTGGTATCTAATCTGTCTCATCTGTCCAATTATAGTTTTCAAACATTTATTATTGAAGTTTATATTGTGCTCATGTGATGCATATATAAATAAGTACAGTATTACAGAAGTCCTGGTTTTATCTGTCTCTGGGCAAAATATAATGAAGCAGCTATATGTAGTCTGCTGTGCATGATGAGCACTGGGTAGATACACAATAAACAGAGACCAGAGAGACTCAGTTTGTTGCTCTGCAGCTCTAATTATATAGCAATGCATTTCTTGTGGAAAAGCCCTGCTTTGTTTCTCCGAAGGATCAGAGATAAAAAATTAAAAGAATCAGGGATCCAAAGAGAAAACTGGGATTATGACAGAGAAATGTCCAACAGAAAGGTTGACAAAACAAAATGCAGCGATGTATTCAGAAGAAATGTTTCTTACATCACTTAAATGACCTTTTTTTTTAAAGTTGGAGCACACTGAAAAAACATCAGTCAAGGATTTGATTTCATAAAAACAATCACCTGAATTTTTTGTCTCTGCCAAAAATGCAGCACTTTCAAAATGTAAGTTACATAATTTCTTACATAATTTCCAACTGGTATTCATTCACACAGAGAGATGCTATCTCACCGCTGTGATTATCTCTGCCCCCGGCAATTGTAAAACTTTGTCTGAAAACGAGGTGGGTGTTTGATCTTTTCTGCAGGTCTGGTTTAATAACAGTCAGCAGGCCTTTTGTTATTGTAGCAGCGCAACATGTGGCCTTTATACTGGAAACAGAGATTTTAAAATACCAATTAAATTCTGTACTTCTCCCCACATGCTACTAGAATTAAGTACAAGTTAAAAAATATTAAATGATTCCCCATTTAATGTTTTTCTTCTTTAACACAATGTGCTTAGATAAGACTTCACATGATTTATGGGTCATTGCCATGGCAACAGGAAGCAGAGGGTCTCAGTGGCCTAACATAAAAAGTATGGAGGTAACATGGGACGAAGATGGTTTCTACGTTTGAAAGCGAGAAGGAAACATAAAAGCTGCACTCACACACACAAATGCCTTTTAGGCTTTATTTCCAGATTATCAGTCGCTATGGTTACAGCTGACAGCAGGGCCTCTTGATGCTGATGTTGGTGAGTCTGTGCGTCTGTGTGCGAGTCATCTTGACCATTATATTTTGCTGTAAATATTCATGATCCCCAGAGGATGAGTTCTTAATTGTTTCTCTCCTGCTGCTGCCATCACCATAAGAAAATACCTCATCAGACACAGATGAAGCAATACTACAAACTTGAGGAGCGCATACCTCCACCAAGGTACACATACATGTATCAGCTCCATTTCACTTAATGCAAGTATAAATACGACTTTAGTCTTATTACATCCTGCTTTGAAGCCCAAATACCATTCAGAATTGAATTTAATACTAAAATAATCTGATTATATCACTTAATCTTCTGGATTATGTCACAGATGATGGATTAAGCATCTTGAAGGCCGCCTCCTTGGCGCATGTGCACAGCATGTGTTGTTTCTGCTGGTTGGATAAGGCTCGGCGGTGTCGTGGCTGCTGAGCCTCTCTGATGTTCTTCTCTCCTGCAGCCTCTCACCACTTTATAGATCTTCCAAGCAAATTTCTTTTGATGCTCCGTTTGTTCTGTCTGGAAATCGTCTGGTCTCGCCTCTCTGTGGTAGTGTGATCTTAAAAACAAGAGGTTTGGAGTTCCTGCCCTCGGTACGCTCAGGAGAAGTTCAGTTTAAAGGAAATCTTATTTTGAAAAGAGGCTCAGAATGATTTAATAGTAGTAGTTGTAACTACTGTAGGTTGTGATAAAGATTTACTGTGAGGAAGAGGAGCGACAGCACCTGTACATTCAGTACATGCATGCTTCTACACAGGAACATGCTGAAAGTACAGGCACACACATGCACAAGCACATAACTCTGCACACATCCCTTCCAGTGCTGGGAGTTTTCATGGCCTCAGGTGCTGACTGAGTTTAATCTGGCACTGAACATGTTCTGACAGTGGGGCTTTTTGCCAGGAATGTAGCCTCAAATTTACAGTGACGTTTATGTGTTTAGACGTGCACTGCTGGAATGAAACCAAGTGCGTTTACTCAAGTATTGCACTTCACTTTTGTGAGTATTTGTGCTTCACTTGAGTACATTTTGAAGTTGATATGATCAACGTGTTACAGTTGCTTATTTACACATGGTTCATTTGTTTGTGTCCAATATTCCCTCTTCTTTTAGCTCTGTGTTTGGTCTCCTCCAGCTCCTGGGGAAATATCTGGCTCTTTAGCTGCTAAATGCTCCACTGTGTTCACCAATTCATCTCTAACTTAGTCTGTCTGCTGTTTGCTGCTGGGCAGGTCATGGACTGTGGCTTTTTACAGATGAAAACAGGCCTGCTGCAGCCAAAAACAAGAGCAGTGAGAGTGAGCCAGAACAGTAAAGATGTGGGCCGGACAGATAAACAATGACTTGAATCTCACTATAAATCCAGGTGAAGCTGAGAGGAGCCTCAGGTTCAGCTGTAGTTTCATCACTGTGAGTGACCCATTGTATTTGATACACTGTTATTACAAAAATATTGATTATCGGCAGTATTTTATGTGAAGTGTTGTGATGTGAAGATATATTTGTGGTTTTAAGAACCAAAAACCATCTCAGTGTAGTTTTACATCTCCTCTCTCGCTCTTCTCTACGGAGCAACCAGCAACCAGCCTCTGAGCATCTCTCTTGATTGACTTACTGTTTTCTGGCCACATAGTTAAAGGAGTGTAGCCCACTGCTGTAGCTTGGTCAGTTGATGCTGAACATGAGCTGAACAGACGGTCAAATTTAGACTAAAAATGCTCTGGTATTTCATCAAAGTTAACTTTAGCCATTGGTCTCTGATGTTACTCTCCATGGGAGTGCTGTGCAGTGATATACTGGCTGCCTGATGTCCAGTGATTCTTGTAGCTTGCTATGATGGAATGACCGCTTAGCGTTGTGTTGTTAAAAAAGTCCTGACGGCTCGTTTTAAGGCTCAGTTTCTGAATACAGACAATAAAATACAGAAAATATGGACCTTTAACACTATACTTTCACAGTATTCATCTACAAACCTAGACCCGCTATATAATAAAAATAAATACAAACAACGAAATCTCACCTTATACAATATGGGACCTTGAAGTAAAAATTTCTGAATACTTGTGCCATGTGTTTTTGCTGTGTGTCTGATATAAATGCTTATCCTCAGTCACATGTGTGTGTTTGAGTTGCTGAAGGTCAGTATTGCTGGGAGGCCCTATCCTCTGTGTGGTTGTGTGAAGCGGCTGTCTCAGCTTCCTCCTGCTCTATCGGCCCCTTCAGCTACATCCAGTCTGAGGGTCCTTCATCCAGTCCACACTCCAGCGGTTGGGGTGGGGGTGAGGGGGTGGGGAGGGTGGGGGGTCCTCCTCTTTTTTGGTGATTGGCTGCGGTGCCCTCCTCCTCCCTGTCTGCGCTCCATCTTACATAATGAACCTCGGTGTTTGCCTCAGAGTAAACACGGGCATCGAGCGGCTGATTTTACTGTATAAACCTGTGTTTTACTGACTCCACATCTGCTGAGTGGTAAACAGCCGCGCTCACTCGAGGGCCAGCGTTTACATCCCAGATGGAGCGTTGCTGTTGAAGTGCAGCGCTGAATAAGATGGAGAGTGTTTGACATTTTTTGATAAATGATCAAAATGATGAAACTAATTTTCTGTAAATCAACGAACATATTCATCAAAAAATAATTGAAGCTCTAGTTCGAACTTTCATGTTTTCATTCCATTAGCCTAAATGAAAATGTTCTAGATGTGGTGTTTCTTCATTTTATTCACATTTCCCCAAAAATTTAGCTTTCATTAGTCAGGGCTAAAAAAAAGTAGCTCCTGCTGGAACACATCGTGTACTTGCTGCTATCTCGGTCTAATTTTGCGCAAAAAATTTACATCCACGGTAAAAAACTGGAGTATCAAAATGGATAGCTAGTTAGCAACAAGAAGTATTAAAAGAAAAGAGATTCAGAGACAGATGTTGAATCAACAAGTGGTCTCTCCTCCAGTGAAACAAGAGAAAAACGGAGCTCCCCCTGCTTTCAGCTGCTTTCCTGCTCAAGGTTAGTGTAGTGAGATTAGCATATGTGTGTTTTCTTGTTAGTGTGAGCTGCAGTAATACAACCGTCCTTGAGAGGGGACACTTCTCAGACAGAATTGTTCACACATTATCTATGATAACCGGCTGTGACCTTCCCTCTGTCTCCTCCACATACTCCACCATGTACTAGAGGCGGGGCGCGGAGGGAGATGTCCGACTCCTCACCCTGCTGGTTCGCTGCTTGAACTCTGGTACATGAGTTCTGCAGAAGCCGTGCACGTGGCTGCAGGCGGAAACAGGCACTTCAAAAAAATAAAAATAAACACATCAGCACTTCGACTTTCTTCCTGTGGTTGAACCTTTCTTTTGGAGGAAGTGGTGAACACGTAGATTCTTTCTTCCAACGTCCATGTTGGATTTAAGTGTTGTGACATTTTGTAGACGCAGCCTCGTCACTGCAAAGTACTTCATCTCTCTCCTGCACACCCAGCTCACTTTTACGTATAAATCAGTCAGTTCGCTTGTTCTTTGTGTCTCTTCCCTGTAATTACGCTTCTTAAACAGCTGTGATGTCCCTCGCAATGCATCTGTCATTCACTCAACTCCATGTGCAGGATGTGTTATCATCATACCAGCTGCTGCATTTCAAAATATGTGTGTGTGTGTGCTTGTGCGCAGATTACAGGAACTATTTTGAAAACTATAAATGCAGGGAGGATTTAATGCACTTCCTCAGTTATCTCACTGCCGATCAGCTGCTGAGTTCAAGCTGACACTGCGTTGCACCTCTCGCTCTTTGCCTTTTCAAATTGGTATCACATCATTTTTTTCCCCCCCTCTCTCTGATATTTTCCTGGTGCAGATTGTCCTGTCCTGTGACGCTCTCTGTTAGATGAGGCTGCAACAGTTGATTACCCAGAGTTCCAGTGTTAGGTCACCATGACCCGTGTATAAGTGTTTGTGTGTCATTTGTGTTTTTTTTTAATCAGCTGTGTTGTTTCCACATGTTCCCACAAGAAATGACACTCTGGTGTAAGTGATGATGATTTGGGATCTCATGAGGAAAAAGTAGTTTAGCGTCTTTTAGATTTAGACTTCAGGTTGAGGGAAGCTTATTGGCACGTGTGTTTGAGGGTTAAAATTGTGTTTAGACAATGCTTGTGAAGAGAATCTTATCAGTGAGGAAAGATTCTCATCAGTGCCAGATCAATAGCTAATCAATAGTCAGATGCATGTGAGACAATTATCTTGGATAAAGAAGGAAAAATCTGCATCAGAATTCATGGCTAATACTTCTGTGAACAGAGATCCACAGCCATGCTGATATTAAACAGGTATAATGTTCACCATCTTAGTGTTAGCATGCTAACATTAACGTAACCTTTTCTAATTAGCTCTGAACACAAAGAGCAGCAGAGGATGATGGGAATGTCATTAGTTCTATTGGCGTTTCATCATAAACCAATACTGGAATGAAATAAATGACCATGTTGGCCTGAGGATGGCGCTACGTGAAAAGTCAGATCATCATCGAAGACGTTATAATTAATTCTGTGGGGACGTGAATGTTTATGCCAAATGTCATTAGAGCTGTACTGATTAGCTGATCAGCAAAAAAAATTATTGGCAATTATTTTGATAATCAAAAAATCCTTTTAATCTGAAAATGCTTCCTTGTTCCAGCTTCCTATATGTGAGGATTTGCAAGTCTTAGAGTTTTGGACAAAACACGACACTTGAAGACGTTGACTTTGGCTCTGGAGAATTATGAAGGTTTTTTTTTCATTATTTTCTGACACTTTATAGTCAAAATGATTAATTGTGATATATAAATAATCAGTTGATAATGGTAATAATCATGAGCTGCTGCCCTAGATGTCGTAGCAATCCATCTACGTGTTGAGACATTTCTCGAAAAAACAAAAATGGCAACATTTAGGAATTTTTTCATGGCAAATCCATCTACAAGTTGTCAAAATATTCAAACCTGCAAATGCGGGTCTTGTGGTTTCCAAAGTTGCATCTGTTGTTTGGAAACCACGATGTTCTGCACAAACTTTAGTTCCAACCCACAGAAGATGCTGTGGGCTATTTCTCAGGGTAAGAGGAAACTTTGATCTGCTGGTGGCACGAGGAGAAAAGTCAAGGGGTTGGGATTCGTCCTCTGGGCATCATTAATATCTAATAGAGAGATCTGAGCCTGGGCCGCCGTGGTGGACTGAGCAACATTACCTTCTATAGAGATGCTGTTTGCCACCAGCAGAAGAAATATGAGATGGGAAAAAAGGGAAGAAATTAAAAATAACAAGAGTAACCAAAGTGCAGTGAGGGACAGAAACTACAGCTGTTTATGCATCATGACATATGTGAGGTTTTTTTGTAAATGGAAAAATGAAACCTTCCAACATCACTTATTCTCCCTGAGGTTAAATAGACCCTGTTTTGTGTTTCTTTCTTTATTTCACAGGTGGATTTTGCCAAAGTCCTCCACTACGTCGGAGCTGGAGTGGCCTTCCCGTCCAGCATGCTGTTTGTGTGTCTGCAGTCGGCTCTGACCTACAGACTGGCCAAGACCCAGGAGGAGTACCGAGTGGGTCACCTGCGGGTGGGGATGGCCCTGCTGGCTCTGATCGCCCTGGTGCTCAGTATCCTTCCTGTGACGCTCATGTCAGTTAATGCGTGTAAAGAGTGATGTGACACGTGGCCCCCTGCTGGAGAAAACACAGTTTTACACCCCTTTACGTGAGCAGAGCTAAATCTTCTCCAACCTCTGGGAGTCTGCAGAGGTCATGAGGAGATAACAAGACGTGATATTGATTGCAGTTCCAAGATCTTGACCCAATAAGTCAGCAAAGATAAAAGATAATCAATAAAAAGCAGGTGTCTGAGGGTATTTCTGGATTCCTAAGAGGCAGAGATTTTAGTTTTTTTGATGTGTTCTCTGATCTGGTCTCCCTCCTGCCATTGTTTCTCCTTAACCTCTGATCCCCAGGTGGAGTTTTCTTCTGCCAGGAGAGCTACGCCCTGCAGCACGCCTCCGCCATCTTCGAGTGGATCTACTGCTCGCTCATCATGCTCTTCTACGGGACGTTCGCCTTCGAGTTCGGGGGCATGTCGGGGGACACGCTGATGGTCCTGTCCAGAGGAGGGGGCGTACAGGGCTTCTCCGCCTCCGAGCACAAGACAGAGGTGGTTGGCGCCGGGTCCAACCACCATCAGCCGGAGAGTTTATCCATCCTATAACTGACCTGGAGGTCAAAAGGGCAAAAATATGAACCACTCTGGAAAAAAAAGAAAAAAGAAAAGAAAAAAAAAAAAGCTAGAGCCTGGAAGCTGCATCCTGCATATCAGCACGCTCACTATTGCACACAGCCACGACGCCAAAGCTGTTCTCCTCAGCAGTGACCAAAGACTTTACAGATCCTGCAGGCTAACACTACAAAACATTGCACAATATTGTCAGTGCCTTTCTGCACACACACACACACACACACAAACACACACAGTCCTCGGTGTTTGTTTTAATTCTCTTAATGAAACAATCGGCCTCTGATTTCTGGACCTTTTATCAGACCGAACGTCCAGGAAGTGCCTCCTCACACGCCGCTCCTCGCCAAGCTGCTGTTTGTTTTCATGTTTGGACGTTCAGACATCGAGCTCCGTATTGTTCCCACTCAGGAAGTTTTGTTACATAATCAGCTTTTTGCTCTTTACCTCAATAATAAGGTGAAGTTTTCCAGAAACCTTCTGACAATAGATTGACGGTCGTTGTGTGCCAAGAATAATGTGTTTGATTTTGAAGTGGTTTAACTGTTGTTTTTGCCCAGAATGAACGGCAGGAGTATCTGCCCTCATGTTGAGAAATGTGCCATGTTTTTTTTTTTTTTAAGTGTATCTCAATTGTAATTCAAGTTTTATTATCCACAGAAACATTTTCTGTCTCATATTGTCTAAATAAGCTCTGTTGTATATTTTGTTATATGTCTTTAAACAGTCAGTAACGCTGACATGTTACAGCTTTAATGTGACCAAACTACAGAGGAGGGAGTGAACACGCTGTGTTTGATTATATACAGAAAATAAAGATCAGCAGTGTAAACAAGCAGAAAACAGCAAATTAAAGCAAATAAGTAAAAAAGAATTCACATTACTTGTGGTTTTCTTTCATCGTGTATCTGCAGCCTTCAGGGAAAATGAAACACTCACTGTTGTTAAAAGGTTTTATTGTTGAAAAATCATATTTACATCATTTTCCAGAACGAATGACATGAACAGAATGAGAAGTCGTAGATTCACAGTTTTTTTTTTGTTTTTTTTTTTTAAACTTCTTTGGGACATTTACTGAGATCCCTCCTCATCTTTGTTTTTCTAAGTGTCTGCAGGTCTCTATAAATTCTCCCTGTTTTGGTACCAAATGATGTAAACTGAGAAACAGCTGTATCATCTCAGGGAATATAACAGTATATTTAGACCACTGGTTTGTGCATCGATTTCCTACGGAAAACTAAACATCGCAGCTCTAAAAACTATTAAGACTTTCTACTGTAACATACGTTAGATCATCCTGCAGAAACTTTACCAGCAGCCACACATCTACAGCGTCTTTAGGACGTCTTCATCTCCCCTCCTGAGATCACATCTCATCTTTGCTTTTTTCTGCAGGTCTTTATAAAATTTGTACCGTTTGAACGCCCAATATCGAACTAAACTTGGACCTTAGAGGAAGCTCTACAGGGAGTATAGTAGCACAGTTATAGTACAGGTTTATGCATTTATTTCTGAATGAAGACCTCTGAAAACTGTCTGCAGGTGTTGATGATGTTTTTGTAACAAATCATAGAAAATTCATGACAGTGTCACCTCAAACATCAACCTTGGAAGAACAATGTTCAGAATACAGATCTGTGCATTGATTTCTTACAGAAAAAGAAAACGTTAAGACCTTTTGTACCGGATGTAATAAATTTAAGATCTTTACAGGTTTTAGATTAAAAAAAATATTTCATCTTTGATTTGTAGTCGACTTTGGTGGAGATCAAGTGTTTGCAGGTCCTGAGGAAATTCATTGTGTTTTCATACAAAATAATATGAAACCTAAACAATATTTTATGGAGCTTGGAGGAGGCTGTAGAGAAGCTATGACAGTTTATTCCAAACACACGCTTGTGCATTGACTTCTTACTGAAAAGCGAAAAAATTAAGAGCTCTGGAAACAAAAAAATGCTCAGGTTTTTGTCTGATTCACAACTTCGTATTTTGGGGAATCTTCCTCTCCTCCTTCTAGGATCTTGTCTCATCTTTGTTTTGCAGGTGGTTTGTGTAGGTGAAGTGTCTGCAGGTCAGGTTTGTATGCAATGTAATCTTAAAATTAAGAAACAGCAGCATAAGAAAGTAGTAGATTCAGGCTACCGGTTTGATTTCATGCTGAGAAACAAAACACCAAGACTGATAAAAAAAAAACCTACTTTAGTTATGGTGTGTAACATGTCTGAAAGGCTTATATCGTCCGGTTTAACACTAACGCCTGCAGACACTCGCACTGTCCAGGATCTGTCATATAAAAATACTAGATTATCAGATTGTTGTTAAGACGTCACGGTGAAATGTCTCTGTTGAAGTATTTGTGGCTGTTCTCCCTTCAGATTTTGGTCATTCACTTATTTCTGGACAGAAAAACCTGTTAAGGTGTGAACCAACCTGCAGCCATGTGACTGAGCTCTGCATCTACGGGACAGAAATATCAAGTAGCTCTCTCATATTTCTTGTTACTATTGAGGGGCTGCAGAGTCATAAATTACAGATGAATCCTCCCCCCCTCCCTCTCCTCCCCCCTCCCTCCAGTGACAGGACCAGAGATTATCTGCACCTCCACCCCGACCCATCCCTCCGTCCCCTCCCCTGTTCACTGGCAGCTGCCTTTCTCTTACTGGGTTACAGGAGCGCGAGGACAGCTGTCTATAAATCACTGACACTCTCTTCACACACACACACACACACACACACACACACGCTCACTCACTCACTCACTCACTCTCTCACTCACTCACTCACTCACTCACTCACTCACACACCCACACACACGCACACACTGGTACATACAGTAGATACACTAGAAGTTAAGGTTCTTTGGGACTTCCCAGGGAAACTCCTTCCTGCCAAAGTGTCCGTAGCAGGCCGTCTTCTGGTAGATTGGTCTCTTCAGGTCCAGGTCCCTAAAGTCCAAACAAGAAACAAAGCCATGTTCAGCTGTCCAGGGTGAAGTGTTGTCATGCAACACACCAATTGAACCTCATGACTGTAACACTGACCTGACGATGACGCCGGGTCTGAGGTCAAAGTTTTTGTTGACGATCTGTAGAAGCTCCGTCTCCGTCTTCGGAGAGGAGCCGTAGGTGAAAAGGGAGATGGACAGGGGATGAGCTACGCCGATCGCATACGCCACCTGAAAATAAAAGACAAGAGACACAGTGAATCTGTGAATCTGTGAATCTGTGAATCCTAAAGGTGCAGACCAGATCTTCCACACCAAACTGGGGAAGCTATTTCTGTATGGAGATGGATTTGTGCACATGGCAGAGGAAAGGCAAACCAATCAAATGTTTGGGGCCCCTAAGGGGTAAAAGGGCCCCTGATGGCCCCTCATATTGGCACATTTTGCAATGACAACTATAAACCCCCTTAAACCTCCCATTAAGACTCTATACAGTTCACTGCTGCTGCCCCCAAAATGCCCCAAGTGTTGCCCCTGATGGTGTGTGCTGTAGCTAGCTTGCCTGCAGGAGAGGTGTTCAGGGAACATCTGTCAAAAAACAACCCAGACCAAAGTACATTTACAGTCTATGGGTGTAGGTGAGATTTATTTTAACAAAGCAGCTGAGATACTTCTCTGTTATCCTAAGATGAGCTCCAGGGGTTAACATCATCTTGTGAGGATAAAATACTGGAGACTTTAAGGCATTTGCAAATACAGCTGATACACTTTGATCTTCCAAAATCACCAAGAAGTTGTGAAAGCTGAGTCACATTAAACCAAGATCCACATCAGATAAACATGATCCCTTATGAGTTGTGGGAAGATTTGTTGGGGGGTGATTTCACCTGCACCAGCACCCTCCTGCACAGTTTGGCCTTCACCAGAGACTTGGCCACCCAGCGGGCGGCGTAGGCAGCCGAGCGGTCCACCTTGGTGTAGTCCTTCCCAGAGAAGGCCCCGCCACCGTGGGCCCCCCAGCCGCCATACGTGTCGACGATGATCTTCCTGCCTGTCACTCCAGCGTCGCCCTGCAGGAGAACGATGAACGTGTAAGAATTTATTTTTTGGAATAACTGCAACTGAAGTGTTTATAACAATGTTATATTACTCTGGAAGCATGAATTCATCTTTTAATTTTACTGGCCTGATTTCATATTTACAAATACAAATTTACAGGTAAAGAGTCAAACTTCTTGGTTTTCACAAAGGAGGTCAAACAGCACAATGAGTCTATCCACTTTTCTTAAAATCCTCTTATTTCCATTATACTTATTTTTATAATTTTTTACAACTTGTATTTATTTTACTATCATTACTCTTGTAGCACATGTTTGTATTGTATGTATATTTGGATGTTTTCCAATAAAGGCTGGAGAGAGAGAGAAAAAAAAAGTCTAAAAAGAAGTGGAAAGAACACAATGCTGCATCCTTAAGCAGGAAATGTGGATTTAATTGTGAAAGGACTCTTTTACATCCGGTTTGGTTATGAGTCGTTTCTATTGGTTGATTGGCTCCAGCCCCGTTTGCAGTATGCATTACGATGATTGGCTCATTCACAGCTGCAACATCCAATCATATTCATTTAGGTGTTTACCGCGGGAACTACAACCGGACACTTTGTCATGGTCACTCTTCCACCTGAGTCTGTTTGCTTGCAGCAGGTGAGCTTCACGGTTCCGCCATCTTCCTCCTCCGTGATGACCAGCATGTTGTCGCAGCCTTCGGTTCATGATACCGGTCACTTCCGCTCCGTCAGCGGCCTGTTCACCAGATTTCAACTCGCCATGACACCCGGTCTGAGCTACAGCAACAGTGAGTATCTTCTGTTTGTGCTTTTATTCGTTGTCGTGACGTGGTTTTGGCTCAGTGTGTTTTCTTGGCAACGAGAGTAAGCGACCTGTGGCTGCATGGTGGTGGTTATTGCTCGCTGCTGCTGCTGCTGCTGCTGTTCACATTCAGTCTGAGTTAAACGTGAATTATTGGCGTTTATGGCTTCATGTCTGCAGGTGACGCTACTACCGCTGAATGTGTGTGTGTTCATTTGCATTGGTATAACCCGAGTGCAGCAGCTGAGTCCATATGTTGTGTACCTGTCTGTTGCTGATGGTGCTGTACTTCTGTATGAGCTGAATCAGTCTTGAGCATCTCTTCCTCTTGTGCTTTTAGTTTGTTGCGTTTTATCTGATCATTAGAAAGAGACTTTACTCAAATTTTGTTGTGATTGTTAATTTTACTTGTATTTATATTCATATTTCCCTTGTCTTATGTTAACCTGAGAGTGATCAATAATATTGAGTTACATGAAGAAGAAGAAGGGGCTTTGCTATCCAAGATGAGCTGCGACATGTTGATGCTTCACGTAGATAGGTTCACTTTGGTTATATGAAATATTTCCCTTGAACCAGCACAATGTTAGTCTCCTGCTGCATGTTTATGTGAGTTACATCTCAGATGAGAAGAGCTTTGCAGTTGAGGAAAATTACAAGAGGCTTGTTGAATATTCAGGATGGCAGATCACAGTAGTTCTGTTGTTTGGGTTCTTTAATGCACTTCCTGTTGATACATAAGAAGCAGGGAGGAAACTTTGTTTTGGGAGGTTTAGCTCTCTCGGTAGAATCCACATTACTGTATGGATTCATTAAGAGCTCCTTCAAACAGCAGACCCTCTAAATTGTAAAACCATTTGCTATAAGTCGTCACTTCCTTCACAAGTCTGACTGAACTAACAAATATCTTCATTATTGAGTCATCAGTCAATTTAGCAATTTATATATTATTGATTTAGTTGATAATAGAAAGCAGTGAAAATGCTCATTAAAATACAAATTTCAGTTTACAATGATAAATAAATCTGATAAAATCCTTGGAATTGAGCTGAAAACAACAAATATTTGTTGTTTTTCTTTGATAAAATGATTTAAACAATTTATCACTTATCACTTTCTGTGAATCAGGTAATAATTTGATTGACTAATTCTTTCCATAATATAATTTGGAGCATTAATCCTGATTTTATGCAAAGTTCAGGAGTTTGTATCTTCACATCTTGTCCATACTGTAAAAGTTTGAATGATCAGCTGATAGTAGATTTCTGGCATCAGAAATAATCTGAAATCCAAACATCAGGACATTTAAAAAAAAACAAAAAAACAACTAAACTGTTAGACCAACATGTTTTGACTCCCTTATCAGGCTCATGATCAAACACATTAAATAGCGTTACCATGACGGCTCTGTTACCTGTGGTCCGCCGATCACGAAGCGTCCGCTGGGCTGCAGGTGGTAGATGGTGTTCTCGTCCAGGTACCTGGAGGGGACCACGGCTTTGATCACCTTCTCCTTCAGGACTTTCTTCTGCTCCTCCAGACTGATGTAGTCGTCGTGCTGCACAGAGATCACCACAGTGTGGACCCTCTTGGGGATCACTGCCCCGTTTTCCTGGATGTAATGAACTGTCACCTGGATGAGGAGGGAGGGAGGAGGCTTTAGCACATTTAAATTGTCAATCAGAATAAAAGACGAGCAAATAGATACAAATTCTCAACAGTAATCCATAACATAAATAATTTTCCTCTCTTCATGCCTGAGCTTTTACAACTGAGGTGTCGGGTCTTGTGAGAGTCACGTGTGCAGTGCATCTAAGGATGATATGTGTGTGTCAGTGCTCAGGCTCAAAGTGTTGTTGAAAAGGCGTCTCCCGGCTCAGATGTTACATACCAGCGTGCTCCGCTCAGTGTCGGCTGGTAAGCACATTCTGGAGACTGCGATCACTGTCCCACATACTACTGAGTAGTATTCACTATAGAAGGGTGGCGGACCAGTGGCTGGACTCAAACCACGAGGTCCCTGAATTTAAAGATGTGTTTTGGTCCTTTTATTCTTTATCATGTACATAAGAGCATTAAGGAGGGTATTAATATTTCAGTTAATTCAGCAGGTACACTTCCTGCTGAATTAACTGGGATCAGTGCTAACTATAAGGATCTGGGGTTCTGGACTCTACAGATACGGGATTTCAGAAATTTCTTTTATTTATAAGAATGACACAGACTCATGTTCAACAGCTGTCTGAGTTTTCATCTGCAGTTCTTTGAGATGTTTTGACACCAATGAAGGAAAGTAGGGCTGCACAATTAATCAGAATATAATTGAAATCGCAATTTGGCCAAGTGCAGTATTCAAATCACAGGATCTGCATTTTATTTTTTTCTGGTGAAGGTAATATGTGTCACATTGTTGTGCATTGTTGCACCAAGTGTTGTGGTGCTACAGAGACGCTGCGGCCTACAAATCATATTCTCCAGATGTTTGTTTGGACGTTGGAAGTTGTGTTCATGTCTGACAAATGTTTCCCCGCTGTGAGGGCTGGACTCATGTAAAAGCATGACACAGTATTTTATGGCCATTTGAACTGCGTGTATACTGTAGTTTTCTTATCACCCCACCTGTGTCTTGGAGTCGGGGCGGAGCCAAGGGACTGTCCCGTTTCGTCTCAGCTCGGCCATCTTGGCGTTGAGTTTGTGCGCGAGGACGATGGTGAGGGGCATGCACTCCTCTGTCTCATCTGTGGCGTATCCAAACATCAGGCCCTGTCCACACAGAGCGAGGAGTCAAGACTAACAAGTCATGTCGTCATCACGGTCTCTGACGTCATAGTTCATCTTTAATGTAAATTTTTAACGGAAGTTGACGTCTGGTTCTATAGTTTCGAGTCTCATTGAGAAACATGGTGGTTTAGTGACTCATTCTACAGAAAACGAATCCAAAAGACAGTATTAGTTCCCTGGTTGTGGTGTGTTATTGTGCTTATGTAGATGACCTGGTCTCCGGCTCCGATGTCATTCTCCAGACGATCAATATGAACTCCCTGTGCGATGTCGGGGGACTGCTGCTCCAGAGCCACCAGCACGTTACAGGTCTTGTAATCAAATCCTGGACAGAGAGGTGGAGACGGGACAAATCAGAATCTAAACTCAGACACAAGACACCAATTCCCAGTCCAGTGTGTTTTTACTTTCAAACATGCATGACATAAAAAAGATTCAGGTGTTTTTCCTCTTCACCTTTCTCTGAGCTGTCGTAACCAATGTATCGGATGGTTTCTCTCACCACGCCCTGGTAGTCTACGTTGGCCCGGGATGTAATCTCACCACAGAGTAGCACCATGCCCGTCTTGCACACCGTCTCTGTTCGAACACACAGAGGACATTTCTTTCTTCTTTATTCTTTTGTTTTTTTACATGCAACAACATAAGTGCAAACCAGGAATGTTGTGCTGTTCTTCTCTGGTCACTTGAAATTTGGATGAGGATGTCCCTGGTTTACTTAGATTTTCAAGCAGAGTTGTACAGAGAAATTCATCTGGTTATAATTTTTGACTGCTTCATACCAGTCAAATACCTTTGTAATGCATTTTTTGTTCCTGACTGGTAGCATCTTCAGGTGATCTAATATCAAGGCTACAAGTCGTCAGTCTCCTGTTTCAGTTTGACAATAAGTATGAAGAAGTTACATCAGGTAGGTGAGTTGTTGGGTGTAGAAAAGCAAATTCAAAAACATATTCTCTAGCTTTTGGAAACCTTTCACTCTTCCCAGTGGTGGCGGAAAACAGGACGTTACTTACCACAAGCCACTTTGGCATCAGGGTCTTGCTCTAGGTGAGCATCCAGTACAGCATCACTGATCTGATCACAGATCTTATCTGGAAAAACAAGAAGAGGGTTTAGATACATTGAGCGTTTTAGCTGAAGCTACCAGGTCGTTTCCTCGTGTGACCTTCTGCTGCTCGGCTCAGATTTCTCCTCTGGGCAGAGCCTGAACAGACCAGATTTCACCGCTCCATCAGAGTACTACACATCAGTCCTATTAGGAGCTACAGCACTATGAATAACCCTGGCTCAGTGCCCCCTTATGCCAATGTGACATGGTACACAGTAACCTCAGATCATCAAAGCACTGCCACTGTCACCAACTACTGTACTAACACAGTAAAGTTGTTGTATTTCGCAGCACAGTCGTATGTGTGTAAACTGTGAGGCATGGACTGATACCACACTTCTGCCTCACCAACAGTTGCTTCCCTCTCTGTCTGTTTGTGGACTGTCTTTTAAGAAATCTTGTACCTCTGCATTAAATTGACGTAGCTGCTATTATTATCACACATACATGTATCTCCAACCCTCGTGGACTCACAAGGCACCATACGCTCAGAGTGCTGCGTTTACATTTTCACATATACAGAGGTACTGCTTTTGAATAACACGCACGTCAACACAATGTTTTACTCACAAAACTGTCCACACACAGAACAAATGATCAGTCTGTTATGAGTAGAATCGCAGTCCACAATCTGCATCCTGATTTTATTTTGAAAGTCTTGACTGGAAGTGGTGATTCGTATCTTAGTTCATATTGAGTGTTTGTTTAGAGTGCGCACTTATTTAATTACTTATGAAGTGATATATGTAAGTGTTTTGATTTGAAAGTTCAGCTGCTGCTAACCAGCTAACGCCGGCTTGTTCTGCTTCCTGTCTCCCTGCCTGCAGGCAGGTCTCTTCTCCTGCAGATGGACTATAACTCCACCGTCTTGGACTGCAGCTGGTGGCGCTGGTTCTTGTTCTGCTCCGGTGGAGAACTGGTTTGTGACACCAAACTCGCAGAGGCTGCAGAGCAGAGCAAGGACTAATGTTTCTAGCTGCAGTTAGTGGGCTAGCTGTTTAGCAGCTAGCAACAGACTGGTTAGCAGCAACTGAACCAATAACGTAGATCATATGTCAAAGTAGCGTCAGATCGCCCAGCCCTAATTAGGTATTTGGTATTTAGTCTACTAATCTTTTATCGTTAACTGAAAGTTTTATTTCTCTCAAGTCAATTCAACTTAATTTTCTCACTTTCTTTTGAGTTGAATGAACATACTTCCGAGCAGACTTCTCAGCATGCATCGTTTATCAGTTAACACTCTCCAGAGATACTTTAGTAGTATAGTAATAATAGTTTGAAGAAAACAGACACCTTAAAGCTGCTATAATCAATATTTTTATGCCAACAATGTATCAAATGACAATCTTAAACAGTCCACACACAAAGGGGGGTCAACCGTAGTGAATTATTTCTTTAATCTGCAACTTCTCTCGGCTTTACACAGCTTCATTGTAAGTTTTAAGCTCATTGTTTATCTGTTCGGACACGACGGCTTTTTACAGATGTTTTCACAGAAACATCTGTAAAAAGCCACTGTCCACAGCAGACAGACACAGTCAGAGAGCAGCTGGTGAACATAGTGGAGCATTGAGCAGCTAAAGAGCCAGAGATTTCCATCAGGAGCTGGTTGAGACCAAACACAGAGCTAAAAGAGAGGGAATCATGGACTGAGATTCATCAGGTGGAGACAAACATGACAATAATGTGATACAATGTAATCAACAGTTGTTAATTCAACCTAATATTTTGCATTCCTTGAACTTGTTTTCTCCAGTTTAGTGAACTTAACTCAGCTGGTCTCATTTTTCAACTTTCAGTTAACTCTCATTTGCAAAGCAGCAGGGAACTTGGAAACTTTTGAAGTTTGAAGTTTGAGTGCAACTGGCTTGCACTTGGATTGAAATCCTAAACCACAGATGCAGCATGGTGCAAATTTTCTCTTTGATAATGACCTAAAATCCACTGCCATATCCATGTAGTCCGGGATCCATGATCTAAATACTTCACAGTTGAACACAGTTCAAACCAGTGCTGTGTGTCTCTTCAAACTTTTTATGGTGCAGTGCCTCCGCGCAGCGCTCAGGATTCTGCACATTCCTCAAAGTCATCAATGATCAGTGAAACATAAAAGTGTTGAACGCACCACGGCCACTTCTCCTCGCTCCCAGTCTGAAACAGCTGTGGGTGAAACGCAGCATGGAGAGGAAGTCGTACTCACCAGGATGTCCCTCTCCCACAGATTCGGAGGTAAACATGAAGGAGCCATCATGAGGAACGTGGTCGTAGTTCCCGTCCATCGTACCGTTCATTTTTGTCCCTGTGTTTGAAGCTGCCTGACTCGGTGTGAAGTGGGTAAAGACAGAGGAGCCGCCTGTGGAGCAGAAAAGCTGTTCTAGCACGAGATGTTCTTCTTATCAAAACAGGGGGAACAAAGATGGAGAGGTCGTGTGGTCGACTTTGGCTGCAGCCTAATCTCACAGTCCCAAGGCAGAGCAGCCGGATAACTCTGCACTATATAAGGCAAAGACAACATACACTCATACACACACACTCATGGGGGGAGGGCGCCATGTGAACCAGTGGGGTTAGACCATTCAGAGGCGAGAAAAGTGGAGGGAGGGATCCCCTTTTTTTTTTTTTTCTTCTTGGTGACAGTTGTTTAACTCCTCCTGTGCTGGATGTTCCCACTGTGACACAAACTGAACGTATCAAACTCACAGTGTTTGGCAGTCAGACTTAGTTTTTCTTAGTTTTATACAGCAGAGTGTTCATTTAATCAAAGGGTTACTCTGTAGTTCCTCCACAGATTCATTCATGCCGTGTCTTTGTACCTGGGGGCCCCTGAGGTCTTTGTCTGTGGCTGAGTACACAGAGCTGCTGCCAGAGCCATGTTTTTACTGCAGACAGAGCTCAGATATGAACTGATGAGGAGATCAAGACATTAGTGAAACACATATACAAAAGTACTTGTCCTCAGTGACTTATATTATTATATACAGTATGATAATGATAAACTTTTTATAGAGCACTTTTCATACAAGAGATGTAGCTCAAAGTGCTTTACGATAGAAAATCAAATAGTACAATAAACTAAAATAGGAGGAATAGAAGGACAATGAAAATAGACAAATAGAAAACAATATGATAAAATATGTAAATGAAAGTAAAAACAGAAACCATAATAAAAAATAAATTTATATAAAATATATATATATATATATATATATGACATAATTGATTAAAAGCCAAGTTGAATAAATAGGTTTCCCTGCGGATCATAAAAGTATTCTGATGATGATGAAAGAAAATGTTCACTGAGCATCTCTTCCTGCTCTTGGCAAGTGTATATGACACTAATAGATTAGTAATACTGATGCATTCATGTGTAAACAGCATTTTACTGTTGAAGCTGCTGGAGGTGGTTTTAACTACTTTATATACAGTTAGGTTTAGTCCAGTGGTTCCCAACCCAGGGGTCGGGTAGCCAGATATATCTGAGGGGTCATTAGATGATTAAAGTGAGAGAACTCCTGAACTCTCAAACTATTTTATGTTTTTATCAATACAGGTTATGTTAAATGTATTTAACATATGTCTGTATTTATAGATACATTTACAACATTTCCATCCAAAATGTAGTGAAGTATAAAGTAAAATAAAATAGATATACTGAAGTAAAGATATAAGTATGTTAAAATTCTACTTCAGTGCAACTTGTGCAAAGGTGCTTAGTTCAACACAGACTGATGCTAATAAATTATAATTTTTTTTAATTATAACTAATTAATTCTGCTTCAAACTAATTAAAGAAATCATGGACTTTGCAAAATTAATTAGTTTCTTTATGTAAAAAACTGACTGGGTTTGAACTGCAGAGCTCAGTTGTATGGTCATATTTCAACCACTAGATGTCCGTATTTCACAGAAACGTTGTTAGTTTCAAAGTCTTTATAATAAACTGAACTTGTTTGAAGTTGCAACAAGATCTTGACAGAAAAGTTCATTTGAACAGTTAATTAACGAACACCAGTGAAAATATTATTTATTATGATAGAGTTCAATACACGAAGGGCTGAAGTGAAGGGAGAATAGTTGCAGAGCACAAATCAATAATTACATATATATTTATATATGCATCAAACCAAAAGTGATGAACTTTGTCTTATGAACATGTTCCAAGTGAAACACTTACAGTACATTAGTGTTTTATCTGCTTTAACACCAGTAAAAGTGCCAATACAGTCATTTCAAATGAATCTAAAGTCCCGTGTTCAAACTGCAGTAAAAGTTCAAAGTATCATCAGTGAAATGTAGTTAAAGTATGAAAAGTAAAAGTGCTTAGTAGTAGTTTTCTAAATTAGACTGAAATTACGTACAAGTAATAAGAAAAAATAGTTAAATGAAAACGAATAAGAACCAAACTACAGTGTGAAAGAATAAATCAGTTGTTTTTCTTTGGGTTTAAAGAAACGTCTTCCTGAGTCGGCAGATTGACGACGTTAGTGTTTGTCTCAGGTCTGCAACTTCTCACCAGCCTCTGGATTTCTTTTTGGACCTGAAGTGCAATAAATGATTTTTTATATTTGTTGTTAGTTTTGACAAAACAGACTCTGATGCAGTAGAAACTTCTTGTAAAAACTCAGCTTACCTCTCCGTTCAGGAAACAGTACAACACAGCAACAATAAAACCCTGTTGCAACATGAAAAGTCCAAGTTAAAAGTGTTGTAATTGCATCAATCAAACTGACAAATATTTTCTGCTGAAAATTAAGGATTTACAGTTTTTCTTTCTGATATGAGTTTATTTCGTTTTCTTGGATCATTGGTCAGACAAAACAAGGTATTTGAAGACACCATGTTGAACTGTGGGAGATTATAACAAGCTTTTTTTTTTTTTTAACAATTTATGACCTTTTTTTTTTTTTTTGACTAAATGATTAATCAGGAAAATAATCAGCAGGTTAATCATGACAATAATTAATTGCAGCTGTAATATTTTGAATCAATAATACAGTCTGTATCAAAAGTATTTTATGGTGTTTCAGCTGGAGCTGGAACTAGCGATTATTTTGATTATCAATTAATCTGATCTCGTTTCTTTTGGTCTAAAAAATGTCAGAAAAGTGAAAACCACAAAATATTCAGTTTACTGTCATAATATCACAAAGACGAGCAATAAATCCTCAATCATGAGAAGCTGGAACCAGTTTAGCTTAGACCAACAGATACAGTAAAACACCAAATAACTAAATAACCTGGATAATTTATTAATCTATCGTTTGAGTGATGTTGTGATGGATCTGTCACCTGGAAGGAGCCTAAAACTAACTCCAGGTAGAGTCGGGGTCCCACACCAACATGATCCGGGAACAGGGCAAACACCACGTAGTGAAGCCCGAACAGAGGGATGAGGAGGAGGGTGCAGCGACGGAGCCTCCTCCAGGGGGCAGCAGACGACAGGAGAGGAAGTCAAACACTCAACACATGTGACAGTAATGAGTCAGGCTAACAACGACCAAGTGTTTGTTACCTGTACAGATGTGTCTCACTTGGATTCACATGTGTGGCCTTGGTCTTCTGAACGATGATCCTGCTGATGTTCAGGAAGATCAGGAAGTTGATCTGTGGGTCATAGAGCACTCAGGAGATTTATTGTCATGTTTTCCGTGCATGAATTATACAGTTAATGATCTTTTATGTTTGTATTTTAAATAACCGTGTGTGTTTACACGATCATCTCAGGTGTTGCCGTTGTGATTGGCTGTTGCAGCCGGTGCACAGTATAAACGTGTTGTGAAGGACCATAGCTGCTGCTTTATTCAAATTTGTGCCCCAACAGTTTCTTTAAATCTCATTCTCCTGCACAGCTGTCTGACAGATGTGTATGCAGTTTTGTGTTACGTCCTTTAAACTATGTCTGGTGTTATTCTCCATCCATCCATTTTCTACCGCTTATCCTCTAGTAGGGTCGCGGGGGGGCTGGAGCCTATCCCAGCATCTTTTCGGGCGAGAGGCGGGGTACGCCTTCTTATTGTCAATGCATCCCACGAAAAGACCAAAACCAAATTTAAATGTCCCCTACTAACTGATATTAATTGTGTATCAGAGCCTGATATATCTTACTCCTCTGAGCCATAGAGCTCCGCTCTTCCCAAAAACTATTAAAAACACATCAGTGAGTCACACTGTTACACTGGGTGACATGTTCCTTCATTATGAACACAAACACTGTAGTGTATTTTGACTCAGTCCAACACACACTGTGATGCTGCTGTAAATACTTGAATGTGGATTCATTCGCCACTGGAAATAGTCCCTGACAAAGTCACTATTTCCTCCTGTTTGAGTAACTTTTATCAAAAACTTACAGCAACCAGCTGTTGTAAGAAATTACACAGTTTAAAAAAGAAAAAAAAAAAAAAGAAACTATATATTTGCGACGTGTGTTTTAAAGATCAGTAGGAACCAACGGCTGTGAGACTTGAGCGCCACATACGGGGTCGGGAAGTGAGAAAATGTTTGGATTTGTCAATAATATTAATAAGAAATGTATAGAATAATGCCAGATTTATCCTTTAATACATAGAATCATATTTCCGAGATCATAGATTTCTCCTAACCTGTACTTGAATAAGCCGCGCTGCAAGTTGGAAGCTTCAAACTGCAGCAAATGTCAACAATTTGAATCATTTAATCAATACATTTTTCAGAAAGTAATGTAATTATTGTATACTTTACCGTAATAAAAAGAATTTAATTATTGTACAGTTTACCGTAATGGAAATAATTATTGCTGTGATGTTTACCATCCTGCACTGACTATTAGCTATGAGGCAGTTCATCTTCAGGGCAGAGAGTCTGGTTGATCCTCTCTGTTGCAGCTTTAGTAAAGCCACTCTTTTTTAATTTTCTACCTGATTTTTTTTTTATTACAAATCCTGCTGCAGCTTTGATACATTGATAAACTTGTTCATTATTTTCTCCTGTTTGAATCTGTCTCTAGTGAATCTATGAATATATGTTGAGGGATTGAGGCTTCTTACACAGATGGAGAGCAGGATGGGAATCTTTATTATCCTCTTTATTATTAGCTCTCCAGGTCGTCCCAGCAGCTGCAAACACAGACACAAACTCATGCATCACATTTAAATGGAGATAATTATAAGTATTTGCGGTTATATTTTTACTCACCCCTCATCCTCGAGCTGTGTTTTCAGCAGAGCCCAGATCACAACAGTGACCGTGGGAGCACCTATAAAATCACACCGTGAATCGGACGAGCAGAATACAGACCGGTGTAGGTGAACGAGCACAAATGCGTATGAACGCAGCGCGAACCCCAGCCGATGACGGCGTAGATCCAGAGCAGCTTCCTGGTCTGAGTGAAGACGAGAAGCAGCAGAGTCTGCAGGTACAGAGCCTCCACCAGCAGCCACCAGAAGTTAGACACAACGCAGAAGTTGAAGAACGTCACTGCTGCTTGGCACCGGAGCTGCAGGGACACGGACACATTCATTTATTAAAGTTTATCAGTCAGATTTCTAATGCATTTTAGTTACATCGTTACATCTAACTATTTTGGTGATCGATTGATTGTTTCAGGTCATTTTTCAGTCAAAAAAAGTAGAAAAAGTGCTTTATTTTCTGCTGTTACAGCTTCTCTTCGTCACATCTGACACTAAACTGAAAATCTTTGGGGTTTTGAACTTTTGCTCAGACAAAACGAGACATTTAAAGACATTTCCCTGAGCTCTGATTGGCATTTTTGACATGTTATAGACCAAATGATTGATGAATCCCTGATGAAAACAACAGTGAGCTGCAGCTTTAACTTGTCTCTAACATCACTGCCTCCTGCTCTGTGAGTCTTACTGTGGACACTGTGCAGTGGTCCGTGCTTTCGTCTGCAAACAACACGTCATCCTTGATGAACACGGCGAGACTCCTGAGCATGAAGGAGACGAACAGGTTGAGGTGGATGTAGTTGCGAGCGCAGAGCAACTTCCTGAGAAGACAGAGGAAAATCGCTGAGGACACGATCACACTCGCATGCACAGATCATTTTCATCCTTCAGTGAAGAGTTGACGTGAAAACTGACCTGAAGCAGCAGAAGAGCAGAGCAGCGATGAGGAGAGCAGCCAGAGAGACTCCGTAACCAACGCTGTAGATCAGCTTCACAGTCTCAAAGTAATTTTTCTAGAGCAAAAGATGAAATATTCATCACACACTTTTTAATCTGAGGCTCCCTGCTGGCAGAGTAGAACTCAGGAGGAAACCAGGAAGTAAACCTCGTGTATCTACCTCTTTCCTCACGTCTTCATCCTGCTGATAAGCGTCAGAGTAACAGGCTTTGTAATACGGCAGGTTTGGTTTGCTCCACCCTCGGACTGTGCACTTCCTGCTGATGAGAACTGAAAAGAAAATGATTTCAGGGACTGAACATGTTCACACTGCAGCTGGAACCTGCTTGTCTCTACAAGAACACAAAATTTAACCTCCCCTGCCTGCAGGATTGTGATATTATAGACCCAACGAGGACTGAACATTTTTCAAATCCACATCCAGTTTTCAGGCTAAGTACAATAAACGAATGGGGATTTAATATTGTTCAAACACATTGTAAAGACGGCTTTCAAACGGGCTCAAGAGGTCGACCAGGTCGTCCACTGATCTGAAGGTTGGTGGTTTGATACCCGGTTTCCTCCAGTCTGCGTGTCGAGGTGTCCATGGACAGGACACTGAACCCACAATGGCCCCCGACGATGTGCCATCGCTGTGCGAGTGTGTTAGAGAAGTGCTATGTATAGAACAAGCGTTGTGTGAATGTGTGATTGTGACCTGTAGTGTAAAGCACTTTGACCGGTTGCTAAGACGAGGGAAGTGTTATATAAATGTAGTCCATTTACCATTTACCATTGTGTAAGCAAAATATATCTTAATTATTAAATTAGACCTGGACTAACTGCTATTTTTGGCAACTGTGGAGCAGAAATAAGACATCAACTTATGAATTATTATTTACATTATACATTACATAATGTATGTAATAATTAATATCCAGTCATTGTTTAGGGTCAGAGATGAGATCAACAAGAATGAACCTCAGCAGTAAAGTTGTAAAACAAAAATAATGACTTAAAAAAAATGCCTGAATGCAGATTGTCTGTGGGTTTGTCGCTGGAAGCAACACCTCTCACTTCATGTGCTAATTTTAGTTATAGAATCTTTTATATAGAAAATACTTTTTGAGACTTTTCGTTGGCGAGTTAAAAACGTGTCTGTGGTCACACTGGGAGAATCTGGACCTGTGATGTCTCTTTAGCTTTATCCCATTCGTATAGATATTTCCTTCACTGCATCTCTCAGACACAAGTGTTGGACTCCTGCTCATTTCACGGACTGTTTATTACTCAGCGTGAAACCTTTGTTCACCTGGAGGAGTTTCAGGCTTCGTCAGCGGCAGGGGACAGTGGACAGAGACGACCTCATCTTCAGACGCAGCCGGCCAGCAGCTCACTCCATCCCACTCCACCACACAACCTGTGACACAAAGACACGTCCACATGTGAGGAGGGGCGGGGAAGGACTTGTTTCTACCTTTTTATATTTTCAGTTACCTGCAGTTTTATTACTGCTTGAACTGAGTGATGCAGCGTCTGTCTCCGTTTGGATTTTACACTCATTTTCTTTCTTCAGCAGATGAAGAACGATGGAACAATCTGGATGTGTTGAACTGACCTGACGGAGACAAAACTACTTTTCAGCTTCACTTTCTGCAAATAAAAATGTAGAGACGGATGCATAAATTAAAAAGGTTAATATTTCTGTAAACAAGAATTATTGTTTCACAAGAATTTCGTTGAAAACTCACCATGCATGTTGTGATGATCACCGTGCAGACGGCAGCAGTCAGGCTGAAGTCCATGGTTTAAACTGAGCTGTATCCACTGGTTTGAATCTCACTGCCCATCAAATCAAAGTGGATCCATTTTTGTTACATTTAAAAAAAATCCCTGTGCTTTAAATTTTGGTTTTTAAATCAGATATTTTCTCAAATTTCCATCTGAAATGTTTCCCGCTCAGCATCAGCATCAGCCTCAGCCTCAGCCTCAGCCTCAGCATCAGCATCAGCCTCAGCTCTCTCTGTGCAGCTGAGCCGATGTGAAGCGTCTCTGCATGAAATGACTGAACACCTGAGCAGCTTCAGCTTAACATTCAGACAAAGTACCTTCGTTCATCTACATGATTTATGATGCTTGCTGTTGACATGCTGAACATTAATCATGTGCATTAAATGATATATTTTTATTTTATGTTACAGACCCAAGTCTGTGGTTTATATATAATTGATCAAAGGCAGATCCTCCACAGCAGGAAGTTCTGCAATATTCAAATAAAAAAACAACACATGCTGAGAAAATCAAATGAGGTGAACAACCCTGCAGCACGGCACAATACATGTGATGTTAAATACTGAAGAGTGGCGGCTTTTATTGTGCCTGATGGAAGAAGGTGACACTCGCTCTTTGTCACAACATTTGAGCCTTGTAGTTTAGTTTTCATGCTGTTTTGATCTCTTCTATATGTCCGTATATATATGTGTATGTCTGTGTATGTATATGTGTGTATATATATATATATATATATATATATATACAGTACAGGCCAAAAGTTTGGACACACCTTCTCATTCAATGCGTTTTCTTTATTTTCATGACTATTTACATTGTAGATTCTCACTGAAGGCATCAAAACTATGAATAAACACATGTGGAATTATGTACTTAACAAAAAAGTGTGAATTAACTCTTAACTCTTAAATAGGTCTTATAGTTTAGATTCCTCTAAGTAGCCATCATTTGCTTTTTTGATAGTGCTGCAAACCCTTGGTGTTCTCTCAATAGGCTTCATGAGGTAGTCACCTGAAATGGTTTTCACTTCACAGGTGTGCCTTGTCAGGGTTAATTAGTGGAATTTCTTACCTTATTAATGGGGTTGGGACCATCAGTTGTGTTGTGCAGAAGTCAGGTTGATACACAACTGTTAGAATTCATATTATGGCAAGAACCAATCAGCTAAGTGAAGAGAAACGAGTGGCCATCATTACTTTAAGAAATGAAGGTCAGTCAGTCCGGAAAATTACGAAAACTTTGAATGTGTCCACAAGTGCAGTCGCAAAAACCATCAAGCGCTACAACGAAACTGGCTCACATGAGGACCACCCCAGGATAGGAAGACCAAGAGTCACCTCTGTTGCTGAGGATAAGTTCATCCGAGTCACCAGCCTCAGAAATCGCAAGTTAACAGCAGCTCAGATTAGAGACCAGATGAATGCCACACAGAGTTCTAGCAGCAGACACATCTCTAAAACAACTGTTAAGAGGAGACTGCACGAATCAGGCCTTCATGGTCAAATAGCTGCTAGGAAACCACTGCTAAGGAGAGGCAACAAGCAGAAGAGATTTGTTTGGGCCAAGAAACACAGAGAATGGACCTTAAACCAGTGGAAATCTGTGCTTTGGTCTGATGAGTCCAAATTTTGGTTCCAACCGCCGTGTCTTTGTGCGACGCAGAAAAGGTGAGCGGATGGATTCAACATGCCTGGTTCCCACCGTGAAGCATTGAGGAGGAGGCGTGATGGTGTGGGGGTGCTTTGCTGGTGACACTGTTAGGGATTTATTCAAAATTGAAGGCATACTGAACCAGCATGGCTACCACAGCATCCTGCAGCGACATGCCATCCCATCCAGTTTGCGTTTTGTTGGACCATCATTTATTTTTCAACAGGACAATGACCCCAAACACACCTCCAGGCTGTGTAAGGGCTATTTGACCAAGAAGGAGAGTGATGGAGTGCTGCGCCAGATGACCTGGCCTCCACAGTCACCGGACCTGAACCCAATCGAGATGGTTTGGGGTGAGCTGGACCGCAGAGTGAAGGCAAAAGGGCCAACAAGTGCTAAGCATCTCTGGGATATCCTTCAAGACTGTTGGAAAACCATTTCAGGTGACTACCTCTTGAAGCTCATCAAGAGAATGCCAAGAGTGTGCAAAGCAGTAATCAGAGCAAAGGCTGGCAACTTTGAAGAAACTAGAATATAAAACATGTTTTCAGTTATTTCACACTTTTTTGTTAAGTAAATAATTCCACATGTGTTCATTCATAGTTTTGATGCATTCAGTGAGAATCTACAATGTAAATAGTCATGAAAATAAAGTAAACGCATTGAATGAGAAAGTGTGTCCAAACTTTTGGCCTGTACTGTATATATAGTGCATTAGACTAGGTTTGTGTTTCTCTAATGGCACGTTGTGCAGTTCTTATGATGTTTCCATGCAGCAGTGAGGCAGAGCTGTGTCTGTTTTATATTCACTAGTTTGTTTTTGTTTTACTATCATTGTCTTCTATGAGTTTTATGTGTGTTTTTATCGTATCTATTTGATGCCTTTTGGTTTGAAGCACTTTGTAACTTTGGTTTTAAAAGGTGCTGCACAAATAAATCTTTACTGTTTGTGAGAGACTGTCTCCCTCTTGTGTTTGATTGTTTACTTGTTTTTGGTCCAGTCATCTCCAGCTTGTGTCACTGTACATCTGTCCTTCAACAATGAATTTTGACACACTGAAAGGACTTTGCATTGATTTAACCCTAAACCTAAATCACCTGATTCAAGATAAATGCCCTGATTTTATCATGGAGCTAAACAGTGGCCCCAAATTCCCAAATATATCCTGTCAGAACCCTGTTGTAACGGAATTAGGTTGTGTTTCAAAACAGGTGAAATATCTACATTCACTCTGAGGTTGTTTTGAGTATTTTTGTGTCTTTGTGGTTGTTTTTGCGACATTTTGTTGTTGTTTTCTCTTCGAAGTTGTTTCACGTCACACTGAGGTTGTTTGGTTTCTCTTCTGAAGTTGTTTCACGTCACACTGAGGTTGTTTGGTTTCTCTTCTGAAGTTGTTTCACGTCACACTGAGGTTGTTTGGTTTCTCTTCTGAAGTTGTTTCACGTCACACTGAGGTTGTTTGGTTTCTCTTCTGAAGTTGTTTCACGTCACACTGAGGTTGTTTGGCGTCTCTTTGTTGTTGTTTCGTGTCTCTTTGTTGTTTTTCTGTCACAATGAGGTTGTTTTGTGTCTCTTTGTGGTTGTTTTTGCAACATTTTGTGTTGTTTGGTCTCTTTTGAAGTTGTTTTGCGTCACGCTGAGGTTGTTTTGCGTCTCTGTTTAAGACGTTTTGCATTTCTTTGTGGTTGTTTGACTCTTTTCTGCAAAACTGTGAACAGTCTCCTCACCCAGAAGTTGTGATACTAACAGAGCCTCCTGTCACCTCTGTACTCCAACCACCCTCCTGCCTCCGTCTTTGATTTTCCTCTTGTGTCTTCCACACTGGAGACAGAGCAAGACACATGTGAGTTTTTTAAGATTAATCCAGAGGAATTATCACAACTTGTCCGTCTGATTTGGATAAATCCGTGTTACACAACTTTTTTTTTTTTACTCGGAGGGAGAGGGCAGATGGTCGGTCGTGTATTTAAGAATCTTCCAGACAGAAAAGCCTGAAGTCTGAACTGGCATCTGAAGAACTCATAACTGTGATGTGAAGTTCTTTTAACCGTCAACACTGATCTGAATCTGCTGTCACAGTCAGCTCCCAAATACTTGAGCCGCTGATCGCCCTGCCACAGTCTGCAGCTGCTTCAAAGAGCCGGGAGCGGCTGACGGTTAGTGTCAGCGACCAGACGAGGCTGTCGTGGTCGAGGATGTCAGCATCCAACACGAGGACATGTTCGCCGTGCAGCGTCGTTTCACCACAGGATTCAAAACAGGAACATCGAGGGAGAAATCCAACAAAAATTTCCTTTTGAGTTAGACAGGGAAAAAAAATAAAGTCAGTGTCCATAAATCCTTCAGCTGCAAACAGCAGGCTCTTTCTCAGCAGCCAGACGACTGTGTTCACTGTGTGTGTGTTCACCTCATGAAGCAACATTACAAAGAGCTAACACCAGTAAATCCAGTTCTTTAAGGAACACATCAGTGTTGTGCAAGTTTTTACTACAGAGCAGCATATTTACACACTGACTAGAGATGCAACCAACGATTATTCTCATTGATTCATTTATTATTCAATTATTTTCCTCATTAATCAATTAATCTTTGCCTTTATATATCCAGTCATCCAGCATTCAAACAGTCCAAACCCCCAAATATTCAATGTACTATAAAGTTAGGACAAAGAAAAAGCAGTAGATGTTCACATTTGAGAAGCTTAAGAAATAAAATGTTGGAATCTTTTACTCAAAAGAATTACTAAAAATGACTAAAACAATTATTCAGTTACCAAAATAGCTGCTGATTAGCTCTCTGTTGGTGGAATAATTGCTTAATAGACTAATTGTTGCGGGTTTATTGCTGATCAGCATGCTTTAGTTCTCATGTTATTGCCACAGATTTAGTATTTGACATTTGCTTTAGACAAACAAAAAAAGGCCTGAAAATCTGAATTTACGTTGCTACTATGTCTGGATGTACAGCATGTATGAACCTTTATGATATTTGCTGTTGATAATTAGTGGTGCTTTATAAGCTAAGATGCACTCAACATATTAATTATCACTTCATTATCGTATATTGAGTCACATTTTATAGGATATTTGCAAATACTGCTGATTACTGCAGATCATATTTAAAATGGTGCAAAATACACAACTATTGCTACTGTGTTATGTTTGATATAATTTCCTCACTGGAGATATTCACACATCCAAACGTCTTAGATGCATGTGTGTTGGAAAGCGTCCACTTCACTTTTGAAAAGAAGATCATCCCACACACTGCTCTCGCTTAGCATCACCATTTATTGATTAACACTTGACGTTTCGGTGTCTCTCATCCTTACATGTAAATTATGATGCTAAGCAAGAGCAGTGTGTGGGATGATCTTCTTTACAAGACCAATGTATGATATAAAAAATACTGAGCGTTCAACAACGTGAACAAGGTGTTTGTTTCTGTCTGTTACTGAATGGATTTAGTCTTGTATAGTCTCTATACTATACTGTATATCTTCCTTCATGACATACTGTAAATCAGAACTTCAGATCTTCGTCTTGCTCCTGTGATGTTGATGGACAGAATGAAATGTGAGTGAAGTGGCTCCTCCAGGTGACAGACTGCCCACCACATGAGGATCTATAAGCTGTGTGAAGGGCGACGGATTCCACTGCAGCAACCTGGCCCACAGTGAACTCCCGCCACGGGATAAATCCAAACCCTCTTCAGACGCACTGCTCGTGGCAGCTGCTGTACTGGGCAGGTTTCCAAAAGCAGAGACAGACAGACAGACAGACAGACAGACAGAGAGACAGTGGAGAAGGAAAAAAAGAGAGAAGGCACAAAGAGTGTCGTCCTGCCAACACATCAGAGCTTCAGCGTTCCCAAACAAAAATCTGAGCGTCAATAATTCCACTGCTGTTTTCCGGAGCTGAATGGTTTCTCAACTTAGTGTAAAAGTTGGCACCCTGTGTGTGTGTGTGTGTGTGTGTGTGTGTGAGAGAGAGATAGTGGGAGGCCACGGGCAGGCCAGTGAAAGAGCAGTGACACAAGGGTGCACTGTTCAGGCCTCCTCTGGTTTACGTGCCAAGGCTCGACCTTTGTGTGCCGACCACACTGATCTGTTACTGTAGTACTGTTCGGTCTGGACGTCGTCACACAGTCACTGCTCATTTTAAATAGAATACAGCTATTTAAAACCATTAACATGTTTTTTTACCCTTTAACTCCCACTTAAGTGGCTTTAAGGCTGATTGAAATCATTTTATACCAGTTTTCATTGAAGCAACATGATGTTTACACTCAAGATTTTTTTATTGGCTGCACCTGCAAATATTTGAGACTTCTTGAACATAATTTTATTTTGACACATCTGGCATCTTTGGAATCTCCACTAGAATTCAGAATAAAGTCTTATGGGTTTGATTAAAGTTGGTCTGCTCAGTGTCAGTGTGTAAAGACTGATCCACCGTCAGGCTGCTGTTAAAGAGGTTCATTATTCAGAAACATACTGACCCTATTCACAGATCTATGCAGAAAAGAAGTTATTAATGCACGAGTACAAAGCTGGAAGCACACAAATATAATTGTATGCTGTTGTATTAAGATTTACTTTAAATGGAATTAAGGAGTCAGAGTTTCAGTTAGGCCGCCAGAGTTTTGAAAATAGAGGTTTTGACTCCATGTCCTTAAAGGTCTCTGACTCCACCAAAAATAAAGTAACTAAAGTAAATTATGTGAATTTTTCATATTAAGTCGTTGTTTCCCATAATGAAGATTTAAAGTATTAAATCTGTGACAGCTGTAAGTAGCTCTTCTGGACCTTTCAATCATACATCATGATCTTCAGCAGCAGATTGTTTACACACTATAATATGTTTTACTCAATAATGAATCCTTATATATCCAATATGTTGTTGACCTAAAATCAATTGAGTGTATGAAACAAACCTAGAATCAGCCAATAAAATATCCATGTACGGATTTTGACTTAAACATTGTCCACACGTTTTAAAAAAAAAAAAAAAAAAAAAATCCCAGAAAAAATGTTGTTAGTGTAACAAGTGATTCATTTACAGTTTTACTTGAGTACACAGGTATGAGCTGCTTCAGGCTTTATTTATATAGCACTTTTCATTCCAGGGGGGAAACACAATCTGCTGCACAAAGCATGAATTATCAAGGAAGTTACAACCACAAAAACTATGTGGACAGTGAAGATAAAACACAAACACATAAATGATTCGCATGAATTAAAAACCATTAAGAAAACATAAAATAATTAAGACCAACAACTGATCAAAAGAAAATGTACTAAAAGTATCAAAAGTCATTAAGCAGAATGGCCCCTGTCTGGGTCGTTTTATTGGCTCATTGGTGAATCGTTGGAGGTGGAGCCGATTGACACTGTTTCACATGCGGTACAGCCGGATGTGTAGTCTGAAATAAGGCCTCATATTTTTACAAACCACAGAAAAAAAAATCTGAACAGCAACTGCAAACTGTTGCTGTCGGATTTAAAAAGGAAAGTAAAAGAATACACTGGCTCTATGTGTGTATCTGGCATTAAATTGAACTACTCAAGTACAGTACAAGTACCTCAAAGTTGTAGGCTACACAAGTACAGTACTTGAGTAAATGTACTTAGTTACATTCCACAGCTGCCTCAGTAAAAAACAGGGGTGTACGCATACTTTTGGCCACATAGTGTAAAACAGAAAATTCAGTTTATCTCAAATGAATTTAATTTTCATACTGTTCGATTATAAAAGTAACTGTTGGAAACTTATATAAAATGAAAATATAATAAATTCTTTTGCATTAGAGGAGCTCATGATGATGTTTTTTTTTTTTTTTTATGTTTTGTTAAATATAATAAAACATAAAAGAAAGTGTGTTTTCACAAAGCGTGTGCATGTGCGCCTCTTTGTTTACAGGCTGCATGGAGGCAGACGGACGGAGCTGTGGAGAGGCAGCACACAGGTTGCATTTCAGGACAGCCAGTCATCGCCCGGCTCCTCTCCGCTCCGCAGCGCCCCTCTCCGGCCTGCGGCTGCACTGCGAGGAGACGCTGCGTGTGTATGTGTGTATGTGTGTGTGTGTGTGTGTGTGTGTGTGCGCCCGGTGACCGACTGCCGCTGAAGAGACAACACCGCTGTCTGCGCTCAGGTAAGAAAAACCCCCGACACATTTCTTTTTATTTGAATCGATCCAACCTGCACCGAGACACGGGCACGAGACCCGCGAGCCGAGCCCCGCGTCGCTAAATCCTCCATCGGCGTTCGTCTTGTCACTTAATATTTTTTGCATGAGGTGGGAGAGGTTGGGCCTGTGTGCGTTACACGTATAGAAATATCATGCACATGAAATGAGACATTTTTCCTCGCATCATATGCAAACGCACGCTCTCCTGCAGCAGTTTATTTCACATGTTTATGCTTTTTTTTTTTTTTTTCAAAACAGATTTTTATTGATCCTCCTCTACAATAAACACAGAAACGTGTTTTTGTTGCAGCCATCATCGCTCCAGTCCCGGAGGAGCAGAGCAGTCACCTCCCCACTAACACGGGCAGATTGCTTTTCTTGTTTTCTCGTCCTTCTCTGCTAAAAAAAAAAAAAAAAAAAAATGTCTCCATCCTCCTCTGGAGCAGGTTCTGCTTTCTCTCCTGCCACTCGGATATTGTCCTTGCGCGCGGTAACGAGACTAATCCCCGAGAATATTTATAATCTCATTATTGAAGGCTGTCAGGAGGACGACATGTTATTCCTCTCTTGATATTTACTCCAGTTTATTAGCGGTGACCACTTCTTTTCTTTGTGTCGTCTCATTTGAGCACAGTGTGTGTGTGTGTGTATGCGTGCGCGCACGTGTGTGTGTGTTGCTTTTTTTCCCTCTCCCGTTATTCTGGATCTTTCGCCTCTTTCTTGCATCTGAGGGCCTGAAGGGTTTCTACCTTTATTATGTATCATAAAATCCTGCATTTAAATTTAAAGAAGTGTGTGTTGCCTTCATGTACCACCTTCCATTATTAAGGGAATAAATGATGATGATGATGTAGGGAATCGGAATGATGCGGCGCCTATGTGCGCAAATGCCAAGCCCATTTTTCATGTGATGAACGGTGGAGAGTGTCCGCGCAGCAGCGCAGCGTCTCCGCTTGTCTCACAGCCCGAGCGGTGAACCGGGCTGCTTATCTGACACATATGGGCTCTTCAGTAATCCGCCCGGGGTCAGCGGACACGATCTGATCCACAGTAGGTGCGTGAAAGCCTCTCACCATGAACCCTCTCTGCAAACCAAATGAAAACAATAGGCCAGTGAAAATAATACCTGCGGTCTGGTGGAAGTGGAGGGACGCACTGGAATGAGGCTCTTTCTTCGCCTCGGCTCGGACACACCTCTTTCCCATCCCCGTGGGGGTTTTTTTTCTCGTGCGCCCTCGTTACATCGATTTCTGCTACAAGGCGGGGACTGTAGTCTCTAACCGCAGCTTGAAGCCATTCCGAGCGGCCAGATGATGATCCGCTGAGAGGCACGAGAGACAGACACCTCGGTGTCTTTCTGTTACTGTTTTGATAGATAGAGCAGCAGACAGGCCTTCTGCAAGTTTCTGCAGCGCTTTGGCACAAGTTGTTACTGGGGAGACGCACTGGTATGCACACACAGAGGATCTCTAGTGGCCCCTCCCTCCCAGAGAACTGCCCAACTTGTTCACATTAAGGTTCAGATATTTTTTACCTGTCCATATGAACCATAGGCTTCTCTAACCAATTCTCCCGTCCATACTGTCCGTGAAGGGCTCACAAGGTAATATACTATTAAAGGGCGCTCCACTCATTACCAAGCCAAGATATCCTGACTTTATGGTGCGTTCAATTTGACCTGAAGGTTGGAATTTCTGAATTCCCAGTCAGAAATTTCACCTGTAAGGCCTCCTGAACTCAGAAAATTGGAACACTGCAAATCCAAGATGGCTGCTCTGTGCATTAGCAGGAGTGAAAGCTGTAGTAATATATTGTTTATTACACACAGAACTGCCCAACTTCTATCAGTGGAAATGTTGCTAAAATACACCATCATCTGTAACCTATTTTCAAGCTCAGGCCGAGGAAACCCTGAGGACATCACTGTGTCATCAGACGGTCAACGCTGTTTGTTTCCCGTTTCCATCCCACAGCCAGCGTCGGTTCGTTTAAATCATGATCACGATCGTTCTTTAACCACCTGTTGTTATTATTGTAAACAAGACGATGAAACTTTCATGAACCTTTTTAATTAAGTTTTTTTATTTGAACCCAAACTGTTATTTTTGCACTTAAACCAAAGCTTAATCACAGCATTGTCACGTCATAAGACTTAGATAAAGATTTATTTTTTATTTTAACAGCTTAGAAGTCGCAGATGAATGATGTTGTCCTGTTGATGGGACATGAGATCAGAAAAGGTTTGTTTTTCTAGAGGACCAAACGTGTATTTTGTCATTTAATTTGAAGGACTTGTGAGTAAAATCTGTGGATTTTACCTTTAATTTTGGGTTTTGAACCACAGGTAAACGCTTAAGCCTTTGAAAACACCAGGAACAATGATGGAAGTAAATCCAGGACTTTAATGGCTCCGTTCATAACAAACATGATTTATTGAATTTCATAAATGTTTTCCAATATTGTCAATAAACCAAACAAATCATTCATCAAGCAGTTGGAAGGAACTCTACAACACTGCACGTGGTTGTGTAGTCAGTAGGTTAATCGTTATATCAAAGCCCTTAATTGAAACAGTCCCTCCTCTGAATTTGGCTGCTGACTTCATCCAGTCGTCACCTTCACCAACGCAGCCTCCAGCGTCAGCCTCATGAAATGAATCCACGCTGTGGTGCTGCATTTAGCAGAGGCTGTCAGCTCGTTGCCTCACGCAGGCTCCAGTCCAGAGGTGGCTGAGTCTGTTTGGACGGGGCCTGGCTGAGGAGCTTAGGCTGGCAACACCAGCAGCATCTCTTAGATTACGTCTCTGCACTCGAGCTTTTATAGAAATCATTCAGATTTACTGTTTGACTCAGATATCTGCTTCACAGCTGAAACAATTACACAATGAGTCAATTGATTTTGAGCCAAATGTTCTTCGGTTTCAGCTTCTGAATGTGAGGATTTGCTGATTTTCTGTGGTTTATATGATATTAAACTAAATATATTTGGATTTTGAAAAGAAAAAGACTTTTTTTTTCACTGTTTTCTGACATTTAAAGGAAAGAAAATCGAGAAAACATTTATCAACATTCAACAAATTGCCAATAATTGAGTGCAAATCGATTCCCAGGCAAAACAACTCCCCTTTCTTCACCCATGTGTGTATTCATTCATGTGCACAGTAGGAAAAAGACAGGATTGACCTGCGAGAGCTGTGACGACGTCAAAAGAAGCTTCTTGGACGTCTTTTTCCTTGATTCCGTTGTCTCGTTAAAGAGAAGAAGAAATGCCACGGCGAGCTTTAAACTGCATTCTTGTGCTCAGTTAATTGGCTCCATGCTGATGGAGGACTTTGGCTCATTGCACCAGTGTGTGTGTGTGTGTGCTAGGTGTGTGTGTGTGTGTGGCAGCTCCGGGTCTAGTGTGCATATTGAAACGAGCAGCAGCTGCAGCATCTGATTATTTAACGCTCTGCACACCGTGAAAACACAGAAGACTTCCTCATAGTTTGAATTCCACGCTGACAGATTTTTAGTGACGTGTTTTTGACTCCTCTGCAGACTGGAGCTGAAAGTCTGCCTTTGATTATGTAAGAAATGTCTTGTTTGAAGTGGCTGCAGCGTCTTTAGACTGGGAGGAGGATGTGTGGAGAGGTAGCAGGGTGTGGTGGACATCCTGGAGGTGTGAAAACAAAGATGGAAAATGTGACTTTCCTTTGGCAGCTAAACATGTGTATCTGTAGCTGCTGAGGCCCCGTGCGGACGGGGCCCCTGCAAGATGTTTCCCCTCCAGCGTTCAGACGGAGGGCAAAATGGAAAACAGGGCTGCAGCGTCAGCCGCTCCACTGCAGGGCCGGGCCCACATTAGAAAAGGTAGAGCCGGTCTGTGGCCACCGGGGGCTGGGAGGCTGGGCGAGGACTCGGAGAGAGGGAATGATGAGGAAAAAGTAGGTCAGAGATATGGAGGCAGTCGAGCTTGAGAGCAGCATCCTCGTCTCTCAGCTGAGCTACGAGCAGCGCTGGTGAGCGAGCAGCACCACACAGCTTCAGACACAACCCTTTGTTTGTGGCTTTTATCTGGTTTAGCGCCGAAACGATGAGCAATTAGTGAAATTACATGAAATTAATGGACAATTTTGAAGGAAAAAGGCTAAATATACACATTATGCACTAAACATGCTCAGACGATACAAGCAGGTTGAACGTTTCGTAGATAAACCCTTTAACATCCACGCTCCCTGAAGACACCATATGTTTACAGCTTAGGTTGCATTCTGTGAGATGCAGTAGAGCTGAAACAATAAGTCCATTGATCTGGGGCTGCAGCTGAAGATTATTTTCATTATGATGTTCATTTTGTCCGTGAATTGGGTCGTTTGTTTTGCTTGTTCTGTAAAATGTCAGTGACAAATGTTCATCACAGTTTCCCACATTCATAGAAGCTTCAGTTTGAAATGATGTGAAATAGAGAAAAGCAGCAGATCCTGACATTTTTAGAAGATGGAAGCAGAAAATCAACATTTTTTACAGCAGATTAATAATTTATCCCGGTCTGGATTCTGAAATGTGAGGATTTCCTGCTTTTCTTTGTCATTTATGATGAAGATTGTTGGGTTGCTCCAGTTACTTTCTCTAGGATTGATTGATTAATGTACAGCTGTAACTAATGATTATGTTCATTATAATTTAATCTGTAGATGATTTCTTTGATTAATCTAATGAGGTTTGGTAAATGTCCAGAAATAAAGGTATTTAGTTTAAACTAATGTAAAAAGCAGGTAATCCTCAGATTTTAGAAGATGGAAGCAAAAGTGTTTTGACATTTTGGTTTGGTTTAATGACTATAATAATGAATCATTTATCAAAACTGATTATTGATTAATTTTTGGTTTATTAATCAACTAATTGTTGACTGAAAAGCAACCATTTTGACACCAGATTGATATAAATCGTTTCTCAAGCAAAAATGCCAGAAATTCTCTAGTTCCAGTGTCTGAAATGTAAAGATTTCCTGGTTCTCTTCTTCTCATATGAAACTAAACTGAACATCTAAATGTTTTCTACTGTTGATGCAACAAAACAAGAAACTTAAAAGACATCACCTCGGCCTGTAAGATCCTGTAAGGGGCATTTTTGACTCTCTTCTGATAGATTTTATAGACTAATCAAGAAGATAATCAGCAGATTACTCAATAATGAAAATAACTACATTTCCCATAATGCAACTATTTGTGTTTGACCATCCCTTCATGGTAAATCCACAGGTCTTTGTAACTCCAAACCTCCTTTTCTAAAGCAAACTGAAATAAATGAATTGTCAAGTTGAATCTCAGATAATCCTGATGACGTCACTGTGACATTTTAAGGTTCATTTTTCAGACTTGACAAAAACTCCAAACGTCCATTTCCATATTTTGCTCCGCTTTGGGTCACCACACTTTGCAAACACAGAGTTTCAGCCTGCATGTCTTGCTGCATGCTCCTGGAGCTGTGTCAACATCCTCTGTTGACCGTGCTCCTTGCAGAGCCGGGGCCTGTGCCAAGATTACATTTTCACACGCCCCTTAGAAGGACAAGCTGCATCAGCAGACCTCTCAGCCCTTTCCCCCTCATGAAGCTGCGACAAAGACCGCTGTCACGTTCCCTTTCTGCAGCAGGTGAAATTTGTGTGCTTCTGTTTTGTCCCAAAGCAAATTATCAAGAGGGTCTGGCCCCGTCTGCGTCAACACAAAGACTGAAGAACTGGTGTCCTCATAGGAATAAAAGCTCTATAGTTTGTAGAGCAGTTAATGGCGTTTTGTTCTTTACATGAGCATCAAACCAACTCCTGTAAATATAACCATGATGAAGACTAATCTACATTTCCTCTGTACATACACTTATCAGCTGAAGGACTCTGTTCTTATCAGCCTTGAGTTTGTTTGCTCTCTAACCGGCCAAGCTCCCGGATGCAGAGTGAACGAACTCTCAGAGGGATTGTCTGCGTTGGCAAGGGTGCAGCTCTCGTCTTGTTTGGATTCTGTCATGTGTAATGCTACAATGGGAGTTTTGTCCGGGAGCTGTGTGTGAGGACTGAGAGTACGCTATTCATCAGACTTTCTATGGGACACACAAATGTCACTCTACCATTGATAAGATATTGGGACCTCCCCCTTTTTTAAAAAAAAAAGAAAAAATTAAAACACTAGAACTGGTTTTGTTTATATTTTTATTAGTGACAACAAATCCCCCAAAAAAGCTTTAAACCAACAACGCATTAGTCCGTCTCCCAGCGCTGTCCATCTTACTTTCCCCGCCTGTGGCTCCCAGCCTCAGAGTTGTTGGGCAGATAGGTCTGGTGTCGTGCTGACTGACGGCTGCCTGCCTGTTTGGAGTTTTCTATGCAGGATTGAGATTAATGGGAATGGGGATGTCATGTTCCTGTGTCTCAGCCAGAAAAGTGAGGAAAGATAAGGCCATGAAAATGTCGACAAGCGTGGGAGAAATCAGTGCCGCTGTGCAGGTTGTTGTAAGTCAATTTAAAGAAATAACAACTCCTAACAAACACTAAGTTATCTGCTACTAACGACCGCTACTCATGTGCCAGCTGAAAACAACGGTGGCGGGATGGATGAGCGACTTGCTGCTGATTGGCTGGACTAAAATTAACAACGCCTACCAAACAGAAACTGGCTAACATGAACTCAATGTAACGGAAAATCCGTCCGCTCCCTTGTCTGAAGTTGTAAATCTTTAAAAGCAGCTCACAAATATGTAATTTAACTTTTAAAAAAAAAAAGGCTAATTGATTTCCAAAAACAGCTGGGCACTGCAATTTTTAACAAACGTAACTCAAACAGGAGAAAATATTGTATTTGTTGGGGACTATTTTCAGTGGTGGATTAATCCACGTTTGGTGCTCTAGTGAGTATTTCCAGCATCAGGACAGTGTGTGTGTGTGTGTGTGTGTGTGTGTGTGTGTGTGGGACTGAGTCAAAGTAAACTGCAGCGTGTGTTTATGTTAATGAAGGAACATGTCACCCAGTGCAACAGTATGGCTCATTGATATGTTTTTAATAGTTTCTGGAAACAGAGGAGCTCTATGGCTCAGTGGAATAAGATATAACAGGCTCTGGACACACAGATAACACTTTGTTTGTTTGGGCATTTTGTGGACAATAATGTTTCTATATTTATCCTTTAACATTTTATATTTTCACTTGAGTGTATTTTTCCTTGCTTTCCTTTTTAAAGTGTTTTTAGTTTCCACCTCGTCCAATTCATGACGTTTGTGCTGAGCGTGGAACGATGTGTAAAGAGCCAAGGTCAGGAGATATGAAGGTACACAGAGGGGAGGTCACATAGCTGAGCCAAGTGCAGCTTTAGACGAGGTTTTATAGGGTAAAACCACAGCAACACTTTAGGCATTGCCCTCTGTAAAGAGACAATTGCATCAGGTGCAGTCACACAACGCTGCAGTGGTGTTAAACAAGAGCTTAAAGAGGATCCTTAACAACAACACAATAGGTTACTACATTACAAGTACAAGTCCTACATTCAAAATCCTACTATACAGAAGTATTACAGTGCAAATAAATCTACTTCATGTATGAGAAATAAAAGTACTTGAATCCTGACCTGACAGATTATTATAAATAACATTAGATTTTGGATACAGTTAGCTAATATTTAGTGGTCTAGTGCCTCCAAATAGTCACAACATAAATCTGAGGTGTCATGAGATGTTTAATTGGAG
Organism: Seriola lalandi dorsalis; assembly: GCF_002814215.2. Classification (NCBI taxonomy): domain Eukaryota; kingdom Metazoa; phylum Chordata; class Actinopteri; order Carangiformes; family Carangidae; genus Seriola; species Seriola lalandi. The sequence continues at coordinate 1,241,792 of NW_019524870.1, forward strand.
AGAAAAGGAGAAAAAACAAAGATCTGACACAAAGAAGTTTAAATTCTTTAGACTTTTTTTGATATCTTCTTCTTTTGGCCTAAAAGAAGTTATATGTATGTTTTGCTATTTCTACATAGCTAACATTAGCATTAGCAGCTGTTAATTTACTAGTCTTGGCAAGAGCTAGACAGTGACTTGGGCAGGGGCTAGCTGGTTAGCATGCGAACTTCAGTAGAAGAAAATAAGCTATAGAAATAAGAGCCAAACGAGTTAAAATTAGTGTTTTAAATTGCTGGAGACAGCTCTTCGTGAGTAAAAGAATAAAGTTTGATGCTGAACTTGCAACGTTTCCTCTCGGTAAGTAAACAGCTGCTAATGCTAATGTTAGCTATGTAGTGATAGCAAAACTTACAAATAGCTCCTTTATTGACCAGCCACAGTTAAAAACGGTAGAATGACATATTCTCAGAGCCGTTAAACAGTTATTTAAGAGGAGAAAAGTCTGTGTTAACCGATAACAACTTATAGACAAACAAGACAAGGGGACTCAGCTAGATGCTATTTTGTAGGTGCCCACAAGCCAAAAAGGATGGTAGTCACACTTAGAAATGTGTTGCATTCACATATATTTTTTAAAATGTAAAATCTTAATTTGTAAACTGACACATCAATTTATCTCTCTCATAAAATCCAGTATAGTAAAAAGTACAATATCACCCCCTGAAATGTAGAGGAATGGACTTTTCACCACATATAGTATACAGTATATAAACAATACAATTTCAATTCTCCAATTTTGGTCCATGATAATTTCATATACTAATAGTATAATGTATTTTTTGTTTGGTGCAGGCTTTAAGCAGCACCTCAGAGAGATTAAACAGACCCGTGTTTATGTGCCAAAGTGGGCATGAGGGTGAAACTAAAGATCAGGAGCTGGTAAATCTGCATTGCCATACAAACACAGAAAGAGCAGTTTGGATGCCGAGACTGATTATGCCATAAGCTGTCTGCACTGGCTCGGGTTGTAAGTTTGCGTATATGTGTGTGTGTAGTGTGTAATAGTGAAAGTGATTGTGTGAAAGGGCAGTGAAAAAAAAAATATGATTCAAGCTGAAAACTACTGATGTAACCAGAGGCTTGGGTTTAATCCGATATGTAATCCTCTTTTTATGAGATTTGACGCAACTCGCATCTCGCCTGTTGAGGGAGCATGTCAGGACGGTAAGGTCCACTTCCTGTGGTACAGTATGCAGTATTGGCATCTTCATGAGTCATTCTGTGCTGAAATATGGCGGTGAAGTGCTGCACAAGTTTTGTCACAGGTCGAGCGGGTCCCAGAGGTTGTCAGGGGGTGTTTAGAAAGTGAGGACGGCGTGCACATGAGCAGGAGGGACTATTTTTATCTATGGGGCTGTAACATGAAGCGCCGACCCCACGTCAGGATGTATAAATAACTGGTTTTCACAGACACAGTGTCTGTTTACATTTGGAGGTGACGGACTGGGTTGTGCACCGGAAGAGTGAGAAGTGTCCATGAAGTGCGCCATCATTATATTTGATCTTTAAAACCAGGTGTTTGTCCTTGTCAACTGGTTTGCATGTTACATTTCTTAACTTGTCATATAACACAGTAATGAGTCACTTCCTGTCCTGATCATCAGTCATTGATGTTGCTCTGGGGTTGTGCTCCTCTGCAGCCTGACCTGCGACTGGCAATGGAGTACGCGAACAACGCCTCAAACAGCTACAGTTCTGGAGACCCCATGAGCGCCTCCTTAGCCAACATGACCATCAGTGACCAGCACCACCAGGAGAACGGGGTCCAGATGGGACACAGAAGCCCTGGAGACACCAAAATGAAAGGTCAGACATGGGAAATACAGACAAACTGGTGCCATAAAGCCCATAAAGAGAGGATGCCTTAAGTTAATGTTTTCCAATGCTGTGAAGGTAAACATGGCAGGTACAGAGATAGATGACACATCATTAGCAATGTCTTCCTATCATATTGTCATTACAGGTGAGAGTGACTGGCTATTATAGCAACAGTAACAGACATTTGTCATCAAACTCTTCAATAACTAATTATATTTTGATTAAAGTAAATTTATTAACAAAAATGTGGAGAATGATCAAATCATATGATTCCAGTGACGGTTCAGCTTCAATATAACAGGAGATACACAACTGTGACACGTCACATGTAAAAATACACACAGAATGTTAATATATGAACATGACGGAGCAACATTAACATAGAAGAATCTGTGACATCAGCAGCGTTTGTAGCATAAAGGAAAAAAGAGGAGTTTTAAATCTAGATTTGAATCTCAACAGAAGCTGCTTCCTGAATTTGCATAAGGAGTTTAACTCAAAAAGGTGGAGCCTGATGAGCAAAGAATCTACTGCTGAAAGTTTTTTTTTTAGTAAATCTTGGAGCAGTTAAATAACTGACATGAAGAGAAGGTGAAGGTCGTGATACAGCGTAATGAGATGGAGCTGCAGGAAGGAACCAGTTCATTTAAAGCTTTGTAAGTCTGGACCAGATGAAGAGCTTTTCTGGATCTTATAAACGATAGTTGATCGATGACAATAATGAAAATAATGACTCCGCCCAGACATGATTTTATCATAAATAAAATGTACATTTACAAATTTAATAGAAACCTCCAATTTAGCATTTATTAGCTGAATATAAACATTTATTTACATGATACTGTTATATAAACAGATAATGAATGACAATATAATATAACATAGTTTTAATTATTAATAATGTAATAAACTTTATTTGTATAGCACTTTTCATACAAGAAATGTGGTGCAAAGTTCTTCACATGAGAAGAGATAAAATGAACATAAAAACATTTAAAAACATTAATGTAAAATGAGATGGAATAATAATACAATATTGAATCATTTAAAAATAATAATAATGATAATTAAAATAATTAAAAAAAAATAATTACTACATAAATGCGTCGTCTATTGTACGATACAATATTAAAGAATTAAAAGGTCTCCTTATATCTGATTAAAACTACATTATGATCTGTTTTGAACCATTGATTACAGCAGGTGATGAATAGGACCCAGCTGATTTGTGGGTAAACTTTGGGATCCACAGGTTAAAGGTCAACTCAACCCCCTTTCAAGGCTCTGTGGCTTCATGTTGGAGCTTCAATCCCAGGAGACGATCTAAAAGAGAAAACGTCCTCGCACAGTTTCCTAAAAGTCAGTGTAGTCTGTGTGTAAAGAGCCGGGGCAGAGGCCGGGACCCAGAGTTTCTACTGTGCTTTGTTTTAATCCCTCTTTACATAATGGATACAAGACATGCTTGACTGGGCCTGAGTGCCTGACTGCAGCTGCACTGTGCTCTGTAATCCAGGCATCTGGGTCAGAGCCCTCAGAACGAGCTCTGTCTCCGTCCTGAGCCACTGTTCGCTCCCAATTCAACTCATAAACAATCAGGCTTTGAATGCAGCACAGAAAACATCCACTTTTTAGGGAGGATGATATTTGAAGACTAGGAGGATTATTACTGTGAAAACCAGCAGATAAATGTCGAGGGGGGTGGTTTGTTTGAGTTAGTAAAATAATAACAGTCATGACAGATTGTGCTCAGCTTGTAGCTGATCATCAGTTTCAGGCCTGTTTCCCTCTTTCTTACCCCCCGATCAACCATATGGCCAATTAGTACGTAGCCTAGCGTTCCCCAGTTTACAGCCCTCACTAGTGCAGTCGTTCTCCCCGTTCCCGTTCTCCATCGTCTCATACGCAAACAGGAAGCGGTGCGCAGGGTCAGGTCCGTCCGCAGAGGTAAACAGCAGTGAAGCACACAGTGAGTATCTGATTGGTCTGAGTAGGAGACATAGCCAAGTAGTGCAGCAGTAGTATTTGTAGGGTGAGGTTAGTGGTGTGGTGAAGGTTTGTTTGAATGAAGTGTGGAACTGTATTTGTGTTTTATGGGTTTAAAGACGGTTTAGTTATTTCATGTCTGAAATATACAAAATATAACCGTGAATTCTACGGTGGCCCTGAGGGCTCAATGCACTGCAACTGCAGAAAACATCTTCATCAATCTGACAACACGTGCTGCAGATACACACAACACAACAGAAGTGTTTCCAGGGGACACTAAAAGGTGATGAACCCAGCCGGGACGCACTTGCATGGATGTCTTATGATACATGTGTTATGCTACGCCCATGTGCGCTTATTGTTCGATGTTTTTAACTTCAAAAGTCACAAAGCTTTGAAAAAGTGCGTCCCAGCATGGTTCAACACTTTTTAGTGTCATTCCTTTGTGTCCCTGCACAGCGCACGTGTTGTCAACTTGATGAAGACGCCTGTGGTCACTTGTCTACAAATATGTGAAACAATATAAACAGTTCATTCAGGTAAATTCTCATGTACAGGAGCTTTTCCTGCTCTCCTCAGTAAACCAGGCTGAGCAGAGGTCTGATCAGCTGTAACTGGAAACACCTGTAGTGCCGCACAGAGCTGCAGTGAAGTTTGTATGATCACCATTTTCTAAATGGGTCCCACCCACCAGAAAACTTTGGCAGGAAATAATATGTTCATGTCGGACCCCCATGATGATTGCATGACTGCAATGTAGTGACAATGTAGTTCTGTATTTATATATCAGGTTAATGTGGGTTTGATTGCATCTAACGACTTTGGCTGATGTGAGGCATCTGTGTTTGGTTTTCAGGCACTTCAGTGTCATTAAGGGTCAATATATTGGATTTATTTTAGATTCTCAATTTTGGATCTTTACATCAGCACTGTTAAAATTGGAATCTGGTAATTACGGTAACTCAGATGTGACTTGAAAGGCTCTCAGAACCAGAATACTGAGACTATAGTCCATCATTAACAGTGTTGTTGTGTTCATGTTGTAATACAAGACTTCATCTTAATTATTTTTGTCATTATGATATTTTATTACAATTTAAATGTGGTATTTTCTATGTTTTATATGATGCATTACAGTTACACAGAACAACCCTGATTTTATGTGACTGTAGTGGAGGTAAATCAGTCTGACTGGGTGGGAAATGATCAGCTACATGAATTTCCTGTGAATGAATATTGTGTAAAAACACCATTAATCATCCTCGATATATTGTCACATTATTTTAAAAATCAAGGTATTTGCTCAAAAATGTGTGTCATATATAAACATGCAGACTGTTGCTGAGGTTTTAACCATGTAACTTTTTATTTCCCAGCTCACGTGAACATCAGATGTGCATGATTTCACCTGTGACTCCTGCCGTTGTCAGTTTCCTTCATGAGCCTCGAGCTTGACTCCCAGTTTACCTTTAATCCACAGACAGTGAAGCAGCGCTCAGTGAGAACGGCCTCAAATCTATGTCTGAACTCTCTCAGGCAGATAGCGGTGAGGACGAGGTGACACCCGGTACGCCCCCCCCAGCCTGCTTTAAAACCAAAGATTGTATTAACAAAAATTAACCCACATTTAGCATGTGTGCAGATTATCAGTTTGTTTTCTCCTTTTTTTTTAACAAATAACCTTTCTTTGTTTTAGAGATGTTTTTGCAGAAATGTGAATCTTGGTTTGCTGATTTTCATCCAGCTCACAGTTTCCCACCTCTTAACCTTCCTGCCTGTTTGCTAGTGTACGCTTTAAAGCTGCTAATTTGTCCGGTGTATTTATAGCCTCCTGGCACATGTAGCTGCGTTGTCACTACACACAAAGTGCAATAAGAACATGTAGAATCACCACAGCCTCGCTGACTGACGTGGAAAACACCGGCTCTGTGTGCGACTGTAAGAATTAGCCGCGGTCGCTCCGGTCTGGGTCAGGCCAGGCTTTGATCATAAACACTGAGACTGACAGCTTGTCCAGAGTGGAGCTGGAGGAGGAGGGGAGCGGCCGTCAGCGGTGAAGGGGGCTCCTTGATCTGTTTAACAGCTCCTGAGTGTGTGAACATGAGAAATACCACAAGTGGCCCGACACGAGGTCGGAGGAGAAGATTTAGCTGAGTAAGCCTGGACAGGTTGAGATTTAGGGCTGAACGATTCCTAATTTCTTCTCTTGTCACTTCATCAGTCATGGAGACTGTTATTAACTCCTGTTGTGGAGTCATATGATCTGCTACAACAAGAAAGACCTCAACAGGCTTCAGCTAATCCAGAACAAGGCTGCCAGACGAGTTTTAAGATGTCCACTGTAATGGATAGTAGACACTTCACTTCACTTTGGCTTGCTCCTGTTTATAAAGAACGTGATATTATCAGGTGCACCTCCATTCACTCTCTGATCAGCTGCATAATTATCCCACTGTTTATTAAGTAACTGCAGTTTGCTAATTCCTCAAGGGGTGTAATTGTGTGCAAAACTCACATTTCGGTACATACCTCGTTTTTGAATTCACAGTTTGGTATATTTTTAGTACAGTGAAGAAAAAGAGACATTACATGTCTTCAAATTTATTGTGAATTTCACTTGTAAACATAAATGTGTAATTGTAAACTTGTAACCCAGTGGCAAATATAATTAGACATAATTATAATATATAATATAAATATGATAATAATAAAATTAAGATCCATTTTTTGCCTTTATTCTGATAGCCACAGTGAGAGAGGGAATACGACTTTATTCGCTAAAGTGTCGTAGACCGGCCATCAGAACACAAAATGTTCTGCACGTAATGGTTACGCATGGTTAAAGCTAGATTCTATTCATTTGGATCACGCATCATGCAAACTGATCCGGACATCCTGTCACGAACGGCACAAATACCTGTACTGTTACATCTCTAAATTCCTCATTGTCAACTTAAAGCTGCTTGGAATACTGCTGCTTCTTGGTTTACTGTGTTTAAAATGATGCTACCTTTCCCCTTTTTCTTTTTTTCTTTTTTTTTTTTTACTATTTTTCTTTTATGATGTATTTTGAGAGTATGAACTCCAGGAAGATTAATACCTGCCATGGTGGAAGCTAATGTGGATCCACGTAAATAAACTGACTAACATGTATTTATCCCACAGCAGCAGAGACATTTGCAGAGACGGGTGGTGTCGAAGCTGTGTCTGAGCTCTCAGAAATGGAGCGCACCTCGTGTGGAGATGAGGGGCAGCTTGGTACGCCGTCTGTGTTTGAGCTGCTTGCCTCTTTCTTCAGCTGCTTCTGCCTTCATTTTGTTTTTCTCACATCTTTTCTTCGGAATAGTTTGACATTTTGTGAAATATATTCACTTTCCTGCCAAGAGAGAGAGGATTGATACCACGATCATGTCTGTGCGATAAATATGAAGAAGCTGGTTAGCTTAGCTTAGCTTAGCTTAGCACAAAGACTAGAAAGAAGTGGAAACAGCTAGCCTGGCTCTGTCTGTCTGTTATTTTCTCTATTAATTCATAATCATTTGATCATTGGATGTGTTGGCTTTTTATTAAACCATAACGTCTTATTTTCTATCTCTACATGCACCGAAACACAATATGTGCTGAGAAACGGAAATTAAATCTGACTTACGATTGTTTTCCTTATCAATTAATATGTTGATTATTTCCTCAATTAATTTATTGATCATTTAGTCTATAAGATGTTAGATAATTGTGAAAAATGTCTTTATATCTGAATATCTGACCTTTGGACAGTTGGTTGAACAAAACAAGTGAAAAGCAGCAAATCAATTAACATGTTGTATCTTATTTTTTAAAAGGAACAAAAACCAATGTGTAGAAAGAACAATTTCTGATTTTACGCTGGGTTTTGTACCGGACTATTTCTTGGCCGGGAGCAGTAACTTCCTGTCGTCATCTTGAAGTTGCCAAGCTGCTATTTCAGCTTTCTTTCACATTGAACACACAACATATAACATGTTCATTAGAGAGCTTTAGCCAGGCTACCTGTATCCCTCTGCTTCTGGCCTTTGTGCAAAGCTAAGCTAACTGTGGTTTCATATTGGGAGTAATACAGATCGTCTCATCTCACTCTAATCACACAAGTGTATTTTCCAACATGTCAGACTGTTGCTCTAAGTTTCATGACCAAACCTTCCTGCTGCTCTTTTGTTTGTCCTGACTGTAAAATGAAGCTTCTTTTTCTTTCAGCATCATGGTTGGAAAAAACACTTTGTTTGGCTTTGTTTTCCCCTCGGCTTCTTTCTTTTCATTTTTATTTTTTCATGCTTGCTCTGACCCTTTATACTCTGACTCCTCTCAGAGCTGCAACATGATCATGAGCAGACTCCAGAGACAAATATGTCTTTTTTTTTTTTTTTTTTTTATAAAACAAAAAGATGGTTACATCCTGGCTATTTCAGAATGGAAGCACTGGCCAAACCACAGGCAGATTTAAGACTCCTGTGATCTGTTAAACAGATGCAGCGCTCCCGGTCGAGCAGGACGCCAGAATAATGTTAAAAACAGCTGAAGTACCACATGGAGCACCAGCTTAGGTGTGGTACTGCTGCACCAAGCAGGACTTAAATAAAAACCGCTCTGTGCCTTTGCATATTCATCCCTATGATTTTGAATGATATATTTATCTAACTGTTATTTGCTTTGGGCTTTTGTGCATTAACTGAGGAGGTGCTTTATGTGGGCTCTGTATTGATTTCTTCGTAGTGAGTGTATTAATCAGTCATGAATGACAGGAACTCGTTACTGACCGTGCTCTCATGTCTTTCCATCTGTCTCATCATGTTCAATCAGCAGCAGCAGGAGGAGCAGCTTCAACAGGTAGGCTGCTTTATGTTTTATTGATTGCACTCAGGCTGTATTTATTTTCTGCAGGAGATAGATATGACTACACTTAGAACAACAGGTGGACAGAAGCAGCTGTTGTCTGCTGTCAGGTTATTATAGTGTGTTCCTTAAAGATTTATTATATTGTTCTTGGATCAAAGAGTCTGAGTGTCCTGCCTGAATAATTATAGACTTTTTTTAATAGACTCATTTAAATATAGCAGTTAATAGACACATTCATGATAAAAAAAAACCTGTAATTATAAATTGATTAATTAATGTTGCATTTAAATGACACATTCATAAACTAAACATAAAAAAAATGCCATTTAGTTACTCAATTCCTTTATCTTTAAAAAGTAAATAGACAACTGTTTGCTAAGTTCCACCATATCAGCTTTACAAGGTGATGTCAGTGTTGTGTTTGTTGTGCGGCCCCCTAGTGGCCAAAAACTTCATACTTTTTTAAAATTAAAATCAGTTTTAGATTCACTTTTGTGATTCCATTTTAATTCAATAATCAATTTGATGATAGAATTTTTAATTGCTAAAATGATTGTAATGTATCAAAAAAAAATTTTCATTCATATAGCACCTTTATTTAAAAATAAATAAATAAATAAAAAATAAAGTTACAAATTGCTTTACAGTTAAGACAAAGAATAAAAGCAAAACTATAAAAACCATAAACTATAAAACAAGTGAAAATAATTTTATAAATCTATCAACTGTTTTATCTTTTTTAACTGTTTTACTTTTTAATCAAAAGTTTTTATAATTATTCCCTTGGCACACTCCGGACTCCATACTGTACAGATTTTTAAAAGCTCTTCAGTATTTTTTGCTTTATCAAGTTCAAAGTCTTCTGTGGAGAAGGTATCATGTTGCAGAGTCAGCAGCAGAAAGACGTTACATCACATTTTAATCAACTTGTTGCAGGGAAAATATGTCAGTGCTCTGTTGTTCATTATGTTCACTGGAATGCATCATCTGTTGTCTGTCACCCAGTGTGATGCATTACTGTCCATTTCCATTTCATTTTATTTTAATGTGAACTCAAGTATATTTTTAACAAACCAACCACCATTAATCACCTCTCAGTTCATGAGTCCTGCATATCGCCTTTTATAGATCTTTGTCTTTTTTTTTTTTTTCTGGTTAATGAAATACAAGAGTCTTTTATTTTCCTTATGGACATCCCTTCTTTATTTTTTGTTTCAATGGGGAGATGGCAAACAAGTGCTGTGAATGTCATCATTAATCTGCTTTCCAAACAAATTAGCAAAGCCTGGCACTGGAGTCCACAGTGAGTTCGTGTTTGCGGGCGATGGATCAAAGCCTGCTGTAGACGGAGCCGCCGGGGAGGGCGTTGACTTCATGGGAGCTTCCTGCTCTCAGGACCCAGGAAACGAGGCGGTGGGAGAGTGTGGGAAGAGGCTGAGTGACTCTTTATGGGCCTCTGAAGACCTCAGCAGCAGGTCAGGGATTAGACGGGATGTGCAGGCCGGCAGGGGGAGCCCGGAGTGGGCCGGAGCTGTGGACCCTCAGAGGGCGATCAGCCTGGATGCCTCCGAGTGCCTGACTGAAATGAACAACCCGTCTTTAGTCAGGAGCACAGCTGTGGAAGACCTGACATCCATCGGAGACCGAAAGTTGTGGGTTAATCAAGGCCAAGAACAAATAAAAGATGGAGTGCCTTGTGACGGAGCAGCTTTAAAGTCCTGCAGTGACTCTGGAAGCAGAAATGTCGCTCCAGAAACACAACAGACCCCTCAAACCCAAAGCCTGTCGCAATCTAGCTTTGATTCCCATCCAGAAGATCATCCAGCAAACAGCAGTAGGAACATTTCCGAGAAGGAGAGCCTTTTTACCAAAATGCCATCTGACACGGCAGCTGAAAACAGCAGCGGTGACTCATCGTTGCATAGGGCCAGCTATTCAAAGCCTGACATTTCTAATGACTCAGAGATGAGGAGCAGTGTGGCTCAGACCACCGGCACCGCTGAACTCCAGAAAACACCCCCCCAAAGCTCTCCAGCCAGAAAGTCTCTGGTGCCGGTCGCTATTTTCAAAGGTCTGTTTGCTGTCATGTTCACCAGTTCAGAACCAGCCCTCCTCAGTTAACTCCTTCCACTTGTTTGATTTATAACGCAGCTTCTGCCGTATGTTATGCAGCACTCTCCCTCTGAATTTTTTCTATGGACGGTAACTTTGACCTGAGGAGAAGCTTGTCCTCCCTCCCCACTTTAGCTTTTTGTTTCATCTCTCCATCTCTGCTCACTCTGCTGGTTATGCAGCCCCCCTGAAAAAGCCACTTTATTGATTTCTACGTGCACTATGTGTGCATTACGGGTCACGTTGCATGCCGCCCCACCCTACATCGCCACTTTCACTTCATTTATTTTTGCCATGTGAATGTAAATAGACACACACTTGGAAGCAAAAGTCGTATTTTATTTCACTCGAGTGGATTTAAAGGAGAAATTAAATTCAAATTTAAAGCCCTTTTTCTCTCTCTTTTCTGTAGCTCAAGCAAAGATGGATAATGGCTCCTCGGACAAGGTATGTGACCTAAAGCTTTTGTGAAGTTGTCTCTCATTTCTTTACAGGATCAAATTAAAGGATCAATCTTATTTATTAAAACTTTGGTCTTATTTTTGTAGGTTTCTCCATCTTTAGTTTTAACTTCAGGTAGATAGGTCTTCATTATCTGGCTAAACTGTTAACTTGTTTACAACCTGCCTCATCATCTGACTGCTCATGTTTTGAGACTGTGCCCATCAGAAAAACAGTATTAGATGTTTGTCTAAAATGATGAGGACCTCTAGTGGTCATCTGAATTGTTACTGTCGTCTGTCAGGAGCAAAGATGGAAGATGTGTCATGTCGTTATCAGTTATAATGGAAACGGCTAGGCTAGCTCTGTCCAAAGATAAGAAAATTCATCTACCAGCACCACTGTTGTCACACAGACAACAGTCCATTACCAACCATAAAACAGGACAGAGCCAGGCTAGCTGACTGTTTTCAGTTTTTATGCTAAGATAAGCCAATTGTCTCCAGTGTAACAGAGAGATATGAGTGGTAATGAACTTCCCCGATAACTCTGAAGCAAATAAACGAATTTCCCAAAACATCAAACTATTTCTTTAGACAAGTATTTTTTGTCCCTGAGCAAAACTTTATTGTAGCGGGTGCAGCGGTTGAAGCAGTTGCAGCGGTGATACAGACAATAGTCCATTACCAACCTTGAAGCAGGTCAGAGCCAGGCTAGATGTTTTCCCCTGTTTCTAGTCTTTATTCTAAGCTAAGCCACTTGTCTTCTGTTTAAAAGCTCAAAATAAGAGAGGTATTGATCTTCTCCTCTAACTCTGAAGCAATAAACGTCCCTAAACGAAGCTTGTTGTAGCGGTTGCAGCTGTCATACAGCAGTTGCAATGGTTGCAGCAGTCATACAGACAATAGTCTATTACCAACCATAAAAGAAGACGGAGCCAGGTTAGCTGTGTCTGACTGTTTTCAGCCTTCATGCTAAGGTAAGCTAATTGTCTCCAGTTCAATGTTCAGACATAAGAGTGATATCGATCTATCTTGTCCCTAAACATAACTTTGCAGAAGTTGCAACGGTTGCCATGGTCATACATCAGTAATGGTCATACCCTGTTTTTGAAGGCGACGTGTGTTTTTATGTGTCCAGATCTAAGCTCTTGCTATCACAGCTGTTAGAAATGAAGTCCAGAACTACACAAATAAGACCAAAGCTGTAATTAGCCTGAAGGATCCTTTAACATCATATCCATGGGACAGTTTCATTCTTTTCCATCATTTTTCATTTGTTAAGTTGTTCTTCTGTTTTATGTCATTTCATTGTCATTAGAACTTTTTGTTTTTCATTCATTTTTCCTCCTTATGAAAAAGACTCAAACTGCCACCAAACCAACCTCTTCCCTTAAAAGACCATCCATAGTCACCAAAGGCAACAAAACACTTGCTTCCTCCCGAAACGGACACAGCTCCATTCCCGTTAAAACCAGCAGCACAGGGCCCAGGCAGCCCGGAGTAAGTACAGGTCTGAGTTCAGCTTAGAGTTTAGACCTGAGCTGGGTTCAGGTTTTTAGAAAAGTTTGTTTGACCCTTGCTGTTCTTGTTGATTACTGACCTACACTGAGGTTAAATGACAGTAGAGTAAAAATCTAAATATCTGTGTGGTTCATTTTCAGGGTGTTGCTGGTGCAAAGTCTCAAACCCCAGGAGCCAAAACTCCTGCAAAAGCTGCAGCTCAACCAGGTACAGATTCAGGATTTTACATTTAATATGAATTCTTTTTCATTTTGATTTATATCATTTTATAAGAAGTGAGAACTAAAGCTTATTTATCACGTGTCATATTTTTTGTGATACAGCTAGAGCCAAGAAACCTCCCACTCCAAAAATTGATAAAGGTAAAAATAAAGAAAAAGAAACAAGAGCAAATCAGTAGAGATTACCTTCAGCCTCGCATGGCCTCAATGCCACAGTCTGATCCGGTCCGACCTGGATCAAACTTGGTCAGCTTTTAGCTAAGATAGCGCCTAGCTCGTCTTTATGTTTTGTGATTTATTATTATTCCTTTATTATTTTTCTTTCCCCTATGACCATCTACATGTTTAAAACCTTTGATTCTCCGGTTGCTTAAGATGCTCAGAGTGGACAGAGCAGCCCTGGTACTCCCAAATCCCCCTCTAGCCAAGCGCTTTCTGCGAAGGCGGCAGCGGAGGCCAACAAAGTGAAGAAGATCGCGGTGGTGCGTTCTACGCCCAAATCCCCGGGCTCGATGAAGAGCCGCCCGCCGGCTCCTCTGGCCGCGGCAGCGCCGATGCCGGACCTGAAGAACATCAGGTCCAAGATCGGCTCCACAGAGAACATCAAGCACCAGCCCGGGGGTGGAAAGGTAACCTGACTCTGACTCTAACAGTGACACTGACTACACCTCATACAGCAGACAGTCCAAGCCTCTGCTGCTCTGTGCAGACAAGAGTTTTAGATCCATTAATGCTGCACTGGAGGCAAAAATATCTTATTGGTAGATTTGAACCTCACCGGGCAGATCCAGAGGTCAGCTGGTTTTCCAGAGCAGAAGCTGGACTGTGTATGGCCCCTCATTTAGACACTCACTCTCTCATTCCATGTACATTTCTTAAAGAAAAGCTAATGACATTAACTCTCATATTTAAGAAACAACTACAAACTTTGTGTAGAATTTGAGGAAAACAATACCCTCATGTCTGTACTGTAGGTGGAGCAGGCAACTAGTTAGCTTAGCTTTAGTCTTGCATTGCCAGGTGATTCTCCAGTGCTGGAGAATGGTCTAGCTGCACCTAATATATATATATTATATATATATATATATGAGTATGTGGTGAATGTTCGACTGCTAAAGGAAATGAGAGGAAATTTGATCATAATCAGGATTCAAACAGTCTCAGGTTTTTGCATGCGCTCACACAGGGAGCACTGCAACACCAGCTGACGTACAGGCTTCACAGCTCATGTGTCAAACCATCGTCTCCACTATCTCCACATCTAAATGCTAACGTTTTCACTCTTCCAGGTACAAATCCTTGATCAGAAGGTGGACTATAGTAATGTCCAGTCTAAGTGTGGCTCCAAAGGCAATATCAAACATGTACCCGGTGGCGGCAATGTGAGTAACTGAGGGATGAACTCAACACCAGACTCTTGAGTATCTCTGCAGTTATGATCATCAAAACCAACCTTTGGTAAAAAAAAAATAAATAAATAAAATGCTCTCTTGTTTGTGCTCTCCATGTTAAAAAATAGATGATCAGAAGATGGACATGATCACAACCTGCTCAATAATAAGACATTGAAATATATATATATATTTTTAGAAGCTCAAGGTGCATGTAGACAAAAGCCAACTGCTTTAATGCATTAAAGCTGGCATCTGTATAAATATGATGTGCATTAAGTATGATACTGTTAATGTGCATGGATATTTTTGTGTGTTAAAGTGCAGCAAAACATGCACCAAAAATATTTTCCTTATGTGTAAACTCTCATATGATTGGAGATACCAATTGCACCTGAGCCAGTGTCATACTCTGCACATATTTGTAGTTTTATGCACTTAAGTCATTAAAGAACCTGCAGTAGAATAATTTTAGCAGCTTTGTAGTCTGACAAACATGCAAAGTTGTGGATGGCAGCTTTAATGAAATGTAGTCCTCACCCCTTTAACATCTTACTTCTTCATCTTTGGACTGATTCCCTCCTGCGGCACTTCTCATTTTTATTTCTAAAGAACTTTTATTCTTCTTCTTCTTGCACCGTGCAGGTCCAAATCCTCGACAAGAAGCTGGACTTAACTAACGTCCAAGCTCGCTGTGGCTCTAAAGACAACATAAAGCACACGCCTGGTGGAGGCAAGGTGAGTTATCTGAACATTGAAGTGTGAGACATGTTTGTGAGCTCATGTGCCACAGAGCAGAGCAGATATTCACAGTTTAAAACATCTAGTAAACCTTTCCTCTTCACGTAGCCTACTGTATCATTTCTATATACAGTACAGCTGCATTTGATGCTTTTTTCTCTTTTTAACACAAGGTTAAATTCCTGTCATTACAGTAGTGTCACAGTTTGATGGTCTCACCCTTCACCTCTCACTGACTCAGTGGGGTAACGGTCTCTTCCCCTCGACTCTGCACTTTTCCAGGTTAAAATCCTTGATCAGAAGGTGGACTATAGTAATGTCCAGTCTAAGTGTGGCTCCAAAGACAATTTGAAACGTGTACCCGGTGGCGGCAGTGTGAGTAACTTAAGGGATGAACTCAGCACCAGACTTGAGTGTCTCTGCAGTTACGACCATGAAAACCAACCCTCTCAGTATAAATGGAAAGTCTTTTACTCTTCAAGGTCAAAATACATCAGAGGTTTTCAAAGTCTGACACACACAAATTTTTTATTTAAGGTACAATTGGGTAGCTTAATTTGACACTGTGCCCCCCCCC
>NW_019524870.1:1257532-1303680 GCF_002814215.2 Seriola lalandi dorsalis
CCACACACACACACACAAAGACACACAGACAAAATCAAAACAGCTGCACGTCCACCACCCTCCACCTGCACATCTGTATGAATACAGGTTTCCTACACAAATATCTGTATATGAACCATGCTGATGCGAGATTCTGAGCCTTTGTAATGTCAAAAAAATATTGATAGTGCAACATGTAAACATTTAATATTAATGGATCTTATTGTTGTTTTGTGTTTTACTTTTATTTGTGGGATAATCATGCTACAAACTACAATTCCCATCATTTTGGGACTACAATTTGAGCCAAATTGTTGGATGCAGACAATTATCACTGAAATACTTTAATACTAAGTAAAATATAAATACGTGATGATTCTCAGGTTTCAGGAGTTATAAGGAGCATTTTTTTTATTTCTAAGCAGATTTATGGACATTTTATTCACTATGGAAATTGGATTTAATGCAAATGATCTGTCACACTGATTATAAAAAATATGTGTATCATGTCAGTGTGTCCTGATTTGACTGAGTTATGACTCAGAGAATAAGTATGATTTTACTCCCTGAGCTGTCGCAGCCTCTCAGAACTGAGAACCATCATGTTTTTAAGTTTTCTTCAGTGTCAAACTGATCCACTGGTAGTTGTCTGTACATCCATTGATAAATTACACACAGGAACTACTAATTGTTAATTCGGCATAGTTCATTTTCCAAAATGTAAATAAATTAATAAATCCAGTTGTAGCTCGCTGAATACATGTTTTAAATCCGTTCACATAAAAGAAAACCTTGAGCATTTAATGTAACATTATCCAAGTGGCTTAGAAACTGTATAAACATATTTAATTATACTGATATTTAAGCTCTAATTAAAATTTTTTACCGATGATTCTCAGATCTGTCAACACTGCTCACTTGTCTCCCTCCTCACAGTTTGAAAACCTCTGAAATACTTGACCCTGAAGGTGGAGTATAGTAAAGTGCAGTCTAAGTGTGGCTCCAAAGTCACACTCAAACATGTATCCGGAGGGGTTAATGTCAGTAACTAAGGGATCTCCTCATCTCAGCAGTTATGATCATCACACCAACACTTGTTAAAAAGAGATTTGAAGTCCTTCCCCTGTCCTCTTTAAACAGCCATGTTCCCTGGTTAGCTCTCACTCCCTTGAGCCTCAAACTCGTCCCATCCAAGATCTAATTTCCTCTCCAGCAGTGGTCCTCATTCGCAGCTCTGCTGCTGCTGCTGTTGCTTCCTCCAGGTTAACCGTCTCTTTTCCCCACATATCGACTTTCCAGGTACAAATTCTTGATAAGAAGCTGGACTTAAGCAATGTGCAGTCCCGGTGTGGCTCCAAAGATAATATAAAACATGTACCCGGTGGTGGCAATGTGAGTAGATGAATAAGGGTGAGCTGCAGCTACTGCCAAAAACCCTTCTTCTTGCTTCTACTGAATGCATCTTCACAGAGGAGCACGAAACCTCCTGTCTGTCCGGCCCATTTCCTCCTGACTCTCAGACCTGTTAACACCTCCTATTAACAGTCTTATCATTACACTTATGGACAGGCCTGGGCATTTCATACTGACAGCTCTACATTTACTCTACTACCAGTAGTTTAGATTTTGAAGGAGCAAGTGCAAGTTTTGCTTTTGCTACATAGCCAACATTAGCATTAACAGTTGTTTACTTACTGTGGAGGACCAGGGATGTCACAGGAAAAGTGATAAATCATTTCTTTGATTTCATATTTTAATAGGCATTAAACATGGGAATTGTAGAAAGAATTTAAAAAATGAACAATTAATCGATTAATAAATACTTAATATTTAAAACTGGATTTACAAAATCAGCATAAAACATAAAACCTATTTAGAAATACATTTATTAATTTATGAATAAATAAAAGAATTTGAGAAACTATTTGAAAAGGCATCGTAAAAATGGGAATACATACCTGGATTCCATTTCATTTTTTCCAGCTGCTTTTCCGTTTCCTCTTACCTAATCGATTAGCTTAGTTATTTAGCTTCTCCTATGATGATGCTATAAAAGGAGAAGCTAAATGACGAAGCTATCTTTTATTTATTAACTTCTGTGTTATAACTCTCATTTCTTGTTTTTTCTCCTTTGTTGTCGCTGTTGTTCTTTTGTCATATATTGTTTTTTTTTTTTTTTATTATCCTTGATAATTGTGTTTTCATGATTATGTTAAAAGGCAAATAAAAAATCTCTATAGCAAAAAACAAACAAAAAAGCGTTTCCTTTTAGCCCCTAGTGGGTCCTCCATATCTTACCAATCTAGAACAAACATTGCAAGTTCAGCATTTAACCCTCAATTCTGATTTTTTACTTCTTTTTTTCTCCTGAAGTTAGCATGTTAATCAGCTAGCCTCTCTCGTCACTTTTCCGATACCGAGTCACTGTAGCGTCCAGTCTGCCCTGAAGAGGACGCATTATAACCTCTTGTCTTTTAAATGCAATGATAGGTGAAGCTGTTGCCAAGACGAGTAAATAAACAGCTGCTATTGCTAATGTTAGCTATGTAGCAATAGCAAAATGTACACATAGCTCCTTAAATCAGTGTTTTTGTCAGTGTACCGTGCTCACAATGCATCTGCTGTCACAGCTCACAGTGTTATGTAATGCTCATGGTCTAATGTAAGCTTGATAACTCTGTTAAATCTGTGCTTGTCGGTTTGACTGTGATCAGTGTTCAAGAGTTTCTACCACCCAAACCAGCCCCTCAACCAACATGCATGAATCCTGTGTGTGGGTGTTTTATATTTAAACTGGTCCTCGAGTTGCTAAACGTCTTAATTCTCTCATGGTGAAGTGAATTAATCGTGCCGTCAACACGTAAAGAGAAGGAGCCTCTGCACAGTAACAAAGAGTCTCTATCCTCCGACAAACTGCGCCTGTTGTTGTGGCTGTGACCTCAGCCGAGAGGGACATGGCGCTTTGTGTTACGAGAAGATCGGCCATGACAGGAGGACCCGAGATGAGATCATTTTAGACTTGAACTGTGATGCATGGCGACAGTTAACAGGAGCAGGGCATGTTCAAAATGCAGATTATGATCAAATAAAAGCTAGAATTAATTCATATTTTTAACATGAAACTGTCTCGTGAAGGTTTTAATGCTCACAGTCAGTGATACAAAACTTCAATATCTAATCCAGTGTTTTAACGATCTGTTTTCCCTCTTTGATGACAGTGTTAATCAGTAGAAGACTAACAGGATCAGCTCCTCTCTACCTGCATGCAAACTGAGTGTGAACTTTCGTTTCTCTGTTTACTCCAACTGAACCAGTGTTTTTCTGCTTTGTTCTCTTCGCAGATTCAAATCGTGCACAAAAAGATCGACCTGAGCACCGTCACATCGAAGTGTGGATCGAAAGACAACATTCGTTACAAACCAGGTGAAATGTCATTTTGTCAGATGTTGTGGTTTTAAATTCAAAAAGACCAACAAAAAACTATGAATCTTTAAATGAAAAGCAAATATGTTATTCAAAGACAGTGATTTAATGTAATTTCATTGTGAAACGTTATTTTCAGCAAGTTCCTTCTTGACCTTTGGGAACAGTATAAGCATCAAAATACTCAAAGGTTTACTTACTGGCTTTGAAGAGCTTTCAGTTACATCTCTCAGTCTTCATCAGTGAATGAAGCTGGCTCAGGTGTTCTACAGTGGTGGAAAAGAAGTACATACTCTATAGAGCAATACCTTTACTACGAATATTTTACAGATACTGTATAGTTACCAGTTTGTTTTCAGAGTCAGATTTTATTTAAAAAATAACACGATAAACGTGTAAAATACAGAACATTGTTAAAGATAAAGTGTGTTTGGTTTGTGTGTCTAGATGTTTCAGGTGTTTTTGAGTTTAGTTCCACTTCTTTTCTTCTCTTGGTTTCTTCTAAATAATTGAGTCACAAAGGGGGAAATGGTCCAATCTTTCACAAAAAGAGCAAAGATTTGGAGAAAAGTTAAAAAAGAATGA
Source organism: Seriola lalandi dorsalis (assembly GCF_002814215.2). Taxonomy (NCBI): domain Eukaryota; kingdom Metazoa; phylum Chordata; class Actinopteri; order Carangiformes; family Carangidae; genus Seriola; species Seriola lalandi. Next base: position 1,261,520 of record NW_019524870.1, read on the forward strand.
ACACAGTTTTGTTCATCAAATCTTTGCTTTTTCTTTTTCCTTGGGCTCTCAGACTGGGACCCACTGGACTGAACTAACTGTAATAACAGTATAAGTAGTTATAACCAGCTCCACCTCAAGCAACTACACCAGTAAATTGCTGCTGAGCAATTGAATTCATTTTAGCTGATATTACTTAAAGGAGAGGATCTGAGTTATTCTTCCACCACTGGTCTTTGTTCACCTTTCGTAAATAAAGAAAAAAAGTTATAGGAAATTACCAAAAAAAGGGTTATGGCTAGAGCTAAACAGCTAAACAATGTCTTATTTCTATGTATAATTGCAAATGTATTTGAACATATTTTATGTTTTCTGTTTTGGTTAGGTGGTGGAAATGTGGAGATCAAAAATGAGAAGCTGGAGTTCAAAGTCCAGTCTAAGGTCGGTTCTCTGGACAACATCGGCCACGTTCCCGGAGGAGGACTGAGGAAGGTAAAAACACCTCAGCCAGACTTTAGGTTAAAAACACAAGATTTACTTCCTGTATATATCAGACGCCAACATGGTGCCCCTGTTGTGACTGTCATGTTCTGCCTGTTGCATGGTCAAAGCCTCATCTGCTGGAGACTCATCTACGTTCTTACAGCAGCATCGATGTTAGATTTATCAACACTGATTTTACAAGGTTTCCACACAAACACATCCATGATTAGAGCTTATAAAAATAAAACATCGCTGAGCTCTGCTCACCCTCACACACCCTCCACTCATTCATCTCATCCTTCCCTCCTGAGTTTCTCATCATCACCTTTCGTCTTTTTACTTTGAGCTTCAGACGCCTCCATCTTCTCCATCCAGTTCAGTATAAATCCTCAGTTTTATCATGATCTTTTTATTTTTTTCATGTTTAGTTGCTTTGATTTCTGTTGAAACCATCGTGTGTTTTTGTTGCATGCCTTGTTCATTCCCTTTTTTGCTGGGGCTCCTCTGTAGAGGGAGAAGGGGAAGGACGCAGAGGGGAGCACCTCAGGCAGCCCCTCCATCCCCTCCCCCGCTGTCACCCCCCCTCTGTCACCCCAGACTGTCCCTTCAGCACCCAACACACCCATCCTGACGAACCCCCTCATAAAGATTGAGGACTCCTGTAAGTATTCACCAGCAGCAACAGCAGAAATGTTTCTGAAATCTGGTCGTTCTTTCATCACAGGTTTTAGTTTGGGTTTTTTTCTGTGGATGTTTGTTGTAACCAGGTTTTATTACGACCAAAAACATTCTGACATTTTAACAATGTGGGCACCCAAACGTTACACCTATATGTGGATGTGGATGTAGTTGAAGGCAGGATGTTGGATGATGAGGTCTGGCTCTCAGTCCAGTTCATCCAGAAGGTGCTGGATTAGGTTTGAGGGCAGGACCAGTCAAGTTCTTCACACCAAACTGGGAAAACCAGTTCTTTATGGAGCTGGTGCTGTCATGTTGAAACAGGAAAGAGATAAACAGCAAACTATTTACACAAAGTTGAAAGAAAACTATTGTCTAAAATATACTGTAGCATTAAAATTTTCTTACTTAAATCAAGTGTTTATCTTCCAAATTGTTGTTCTGACTGAGATCACCTTAAAGAGACATTTTCACTGCCAGTGTGAAGAGCAAGACTGATTACAGTGACCAAAAAAAGCTTTCACACTGAATATACACAAGTAATAATAATAATAACTTCATATAGCACTTTTATTAACATCGTTACAAAGTGCTTTACAAGAAAAAAGTAAAGCCAGATAAAAGAAAAGTCCTGAGCAGCATAAATAAAACATCTCAAATCAACAACATACATAAAGATCTGACAGTAAATGAAAAGAGGCAATAAAATATGTAAAAACAATAATAAGGTATAAAACAAATAAATAAAACGCATATTAAAATTTCAAAATTTTTTAAATCCAACTGGAGAAACAAGCTGCGATCCATAAACGATGCAGATTCCAAAACACCTACAAAAATACAAAACGAATACAGCAAAACGTGCTGCAGGAAGCCAAAACAAAGACATTAACAGCAAACACGCTGCAAATACAGAAGGTCAAGGTGTTCCACTGAGCGCTCCCCCTAGAGGCCTGCAGCACTTCTGTTGTCTAGTCTGAATATGCAGCGCTTTTTTCTGTTGCATTTGTTTTGGGGGTTTGTGTGTTTTTGAATCTGCATCGTTTCTGAATTTGCAGCGTGTTTCTCATTTTGGAAGTGTTTTGGGCCGTTGCAGCCCGTTCACCCTTGTCAGCCACCATACACCTCTGTGTTTCGATCACTGAATGAAAGTGTAGCAGCCTCCAGCATGTCTGACTCTCACCTGTGATCTCGCCGCAGATTGAGAGCCACAAACTGACCTTCCGTGAGACAGCCAAGGCCCGTACTGACCACGGTGCCGAGATCGTCTCTTTGGAAGACTCCCCCCACCAGCTCAGCACCGTGTCCTCCTCCGGCAGCATCAACATGGCCGACTCTCCGCAGCTCTCCACGCTGGCCGACCAGGTGTCCGCCTCTCTGGCCAAGCAAGGCTTGTGAATGCACCCACCTCCTCCCTCCTCCTCCTTCCTCCTCCTCCTCCTCCTCCTCCTCCTTCACCTCAAAAACACGACCACGTAGAGGAGTTGTGATGCCTTCCTCATTATTTTCACAGGACTTTTTTAGCTACCCATCATCACTGTTTACCCTTCACTAACCTTTCAAACTGTTTTTCAGCCATTACTAGTAGAGTAATGAGAAAAAAATACGGATTAACAAGTAGGCCAAAATGAATTTAATTTCTCTCTGTGGTCTTTGATCTCTTTATTCGCTATGATTTCTACCTTTTGTAAGTGTCCCTTTAAGAGTTAAAGCGCCCCAGCAGAGCAAAATCCTCCTTTCTTTTATATCTACACATGTCCTGGTGAATCTGATTTAAGACCTGTCACGCGGACTGTAAACCCTTTAGTTTTGTCCCCTTCGATGGGTGTCCCCTCATGTTTTGTTTTTAAAATATAGAGATACAGAACCTGGAAAAAGGAGGGAAACGCAGACTGTTGGGGTCCAGTTACAGGGTACAGTGGCGAGGGGGCGTCTGAGGGAAAAAAAACGTTAAAAGAAAAGTAGCAAATTTCTCGTTAAAAGGCAGAAAAGATGCTTTCAGACCTCACTGCTGTCTTTGCTTTGTTTAGTCCCGACATGTGCTGCACCTCGAGCTACCGTAGGTGACGGCAGGGGGGTGCTACCTGGATTTAAAAAAGAAAAAAACAACAGCTAGAGTAGAAACTTGTGTTGGGCACAGTTTTATAATCGTACTCTGTGGATATGACATGTATTTGATATGAAGAAACATTTGTATTGTGCCTGCTACTGTCAGTGTTCATTTTTTTTTTTGTTTTGTTACTGCTCTATTGTAAATGCGCTAAAGCTTGACGTACAAGGAGGAGAATTAACCTTAATGCGTTTTAAAGTGTAACTTTCATGGCCAAAATTGTCGAGAGACAGGACGAGTTCATCAGTATTTAAACTGCTGTATGCACTTAAAGGTAGGTAGAATAAATAATGTTTAATCGCAGTTAATCAGTCTTAAAGCGTGGCTACGTAACTTCTGCTAAACTGAGGCCACTTTTTGTGATTATGCTGAATGCTACGACCGCTAATTAGCATTTAGCTGAAATGCTAAGCTATTGTAACAGTAGCACGAGTTTAGAAGAATCGTAACATCATTTCAGTGGCTTTAAGCTACTGGTCACACCAGACCGAGTGCGGCTGTAGCAACAAAACCGCTGAGCATGATGATTCGAGCGAAGTCCGTTTCGTTGCTTGTTAATTCAACTTTTCAGAACTGTCAGAAGAAGATTGTGTTTTTTTCTTCAGTTAAGAGTTACATAGTCGCGCTTTAAAAGGTTTGGAAAAGCTAGTGTTTTAAAATGTACTCTACAGGAGTGAATATGGGTGTGTTGCAGGGCAGATGGATGGATGGTGGGTTGACTGGGCCAAGTTGAGATGAGGGATTTTCTGCTAAAGTGAGCAACGAGAGAAACTGTACAGCATTGAGTCACATCTACAGCACTGAACATAAAGAGACACAGGATTCATCAGGATGTGGCTCTCAGCTGGTTGTTCTTATCTTCACAGATTTTAACGCTTGAGTTCCTGGCAAAGAAAAGGCTGCACTACTACACACTGGCCAACATTATGTGGACACCTCAGTTTTACCTCCAAAACCATGGGCTTTAATATGGTGCTATAACAAACATCCACTCGTCTGGTTTCAGGCTTTCCACCAGATTTGGTGCTCGCCACAAAGTTGGAAACACTATCGTCTAAAACAGGCGTCGACCTTTTGTGTTTGCAGTGTGTGAAGAATTATTTTATCTCCATACATATCCTGGTTAAATCTGACGTCATTTAATATATAGATATACAGATATACTTAAGATATTCTGTTGCAATGACTGTAAAGTTTTAGGAAGTTAATGCCCCATTTTCCCCCTTATGTTTTGTTAAAATATCACCATATCAACTTGGAAAACAGGAACATGCAAATTATCTTGGTTCAGTTTGTATTCATTCATTCATTCATTCATTCATTCAATCTTTATTAAGGACACAGCTTTTCTTTTTTTCATTATTTCATTCATATTAAAGCAGTAAATAATTTATCTTCTAAATGAAGCAATGTCCACAGGTATGACCATTTTTTTCATGAATATTTTCAAGCCAAAAACAAAGATTATAGGAAACTCAAGATGATTCTGTGCAACTGAAACATGTTTTTGTTCTACTTTACTTTCCTGTTAATCATCTCACGCCCCCTAGTGGAGTCTCAACCCTGATGCTGGGAACCATTCGTCTAAAATATTGTATATATTATTTTCTTAATTTGAATTAAATAAGCCCAAATTATTACCAAAAGCACTCAAAATTAAATTAAATTGAGAGGCATGTCCACATACTTTTGGCTACATGGTGTATCTCATAAAGGGAGATTAGAAGAGATTTCAACTTTTCAGGTGAACAAACATTTCTTTTTCCTGTGAGGCGTTGTTGTAAAGAGCCTTGTATTTTATATTTGAATGAAACAACCAGCTGGGGATTTGTTACCAGTTTCCTGTTTTTTTCTCAATTTGTAAGACACTCAGTTCATGTGCTCAAAGATGTTGATCAATATTCCTCAATATGATTCATCACTATGAGTAAAACAACTTCTTGCATGCACCTCATGTGAGAAACAGCCGTCTGCTTGTTGCCTCCCCTTCACAAAGTGGTCTCTTTGTATATCCTGTTTATATATGATATGCTCTCTGGATTCTGAAGGATATACTGACTAAAAAAAATTGTGTGTGTGTGTGTGGGTGGTGCTAACCTTCACTCACAGATTGTGATAAAGAGTCAAGAAGTCCCACACTTTGCTCCCAAACTGTGTGTGTTTACCATGTATTGCCAACATAGATATAAAAACAGTATTTTATCTCTATGATTGCAAAGATGCTACTTTTCATTTAAAAGAACAGACTTGTAGGACTTAAGCGTGTGCTAGCAACATTATCTGCATGCTACAGTAAATTCTCGGATCTTTTTTTCTCCAGTAGACCACATTTCCTCTCGATGTGCAGGACAGACATGAGTGGCTGAGGGGTGGGAGTAGTTCCCAGTTTAAGGTACTGGAGCTGTTTGGAGAGGTTTCTGCAGTAAGGAAAAACTCATCACTCATTTTTTTTTTTGGTTCATTCTGACGCTGTACAGTTGTGGAAATGTGATTGTTCTCGTTATTGTGCATTTTATCAATAACTGGTTTATGATGATTCTTGTTGCTGTATATGTGTATTTGAAAATAAATGCTATGAAGTCACAGTTGTCGTTGAAGGAGGGCAACACAAATCGCACCCCATTAACACCATTTCTTGTCCGAGGACACTTCGACGACCCACTCTATCTCCTGTGCCTTACTATACTATGACGTTTTTCTGATTTCCTATACTATGCCATTTTTATGTCTGACTATAATGACTTTGTATGCCTTAGTATGACTTTTTATACCTTAGTATACTATGCCATTTTTATAACTTACTATACCATGACGTTGTTCATAAGTTTGTGAACGTTATCGTGCATTTTATGACTAAAGCACAAAACTTTCTCCAGTGTTTCTATAAACCATGGAGTTTATTTTCAGACGTGGAGGCATTTCAGATGTGACCTCTGGTACAGGGCAGAGCCAGCTGGAGTAATGAGTGTGGTCCAGACCAAACTAGCATGCTAGCTTCTGATTAGAATGCTTATGCTAATGTGCTAGCTAGTCATGTGATTCCACAGTAACACACAGCAGAAGTTGTCCATATTTTTAACAAGCTACAGCTACCTTAGCACCTGGAAATGGAGTCTGCAGTCTCCCTGCAAAAATGGTGCTCTAAGCAAAATTATTATACACAGCCACAGGAGCAAATACTCATCTTTATGCAATTTTAGCAAAGATATACATGATAATGGAGAAATTGGGCAAAACCTGGAAAAATTCAAAGCTGAGGTCAATGACCTCCAAAGGTCACCAGAGATCAGATATAAACTGCCTCCACGTCTGAAATAAAACCTTGGGGGCTTGAGCATAGGAACACGGTAGTTCAACGGTCGAAAAATGTAGTTCAAAAGGAAATGGCTGTTTTACTAGATAAAGCAGTGAAAATATTTAAATTTATTTATTTATTCATTTGGCATTTTTTAAGTGGCTAAAATACTTTTTTTTTTTACCGACCCCAGCAACACATCGCTCAAATTATGTGCAGGTCCAACAGTTTAACTAGTGTATTACTGCGCACAAGCGCACCTATGGCTGTCATTGTAGTTCCCCGCAGATCCACCGTTAAGCGTGTTGTTGCGCTTTTGAGTCGGAATACGGAGGTTCAACGATTGGAAAAAAGGAAGTTCAAAAGAAAGGGCTGTTTGACAGCAAGATAAAGTGGTGAGAGTATTCCAAATATAGCAAATATTGCAGAACCCCTAAAAAAACGCCCACAGAAAAAAATCTCATCAGTTAAATAAAAAATAACTACCTCACGCAACCCCACTTCAAGAAGCCCTTCTCACATGTTCACTTTTTTATGCTACAAACCTTCAATGCAATGATTTTATAGATGCACAGAACAGATATGATAAAGTGTAAACTACTGACTCCAGTGATTTAAGACACGTTTGACACTGAAGGACTTGAGGCCAGAACAACTGCACCAAGTTAAACATAAATGTTTTAATGGTACTATTTACAAAAAAGAAAAAACAATTCTGCTTTTTGATTAGGTTAACTGCTGCAACAATCGAACAGGTACATCGACATCTTGCTCAACTACAAAAGAAAAAACAGTGATTGAATGGCTGTGGCATAAAAAGAGGTGTAAAATGAAAAACAACCATAGATTTTTTTTGCATAGCAATTAGGGTGACAGGAGAGGAGGGGGTGGGGGAGCAAGAGTGTGGTTATATGGACATTACGGGGTGGTGAAAACAAAATATCCCATCTTGCAACACAGTAGTCTGGATCTGATTAATCTGAAAGTGAAACTATTAAACAGCAGAAAATATTCCCTTAAATTGAAGAACCTGAGCTCAGGGTGGCTTCTAGCTGAGAGCTGCTACATTTGAAATGTTTGCAGGAGAAAAGCTGAACCAGAAAAAAGAGGAAGGGGAAGGGAGAGGGGGGTAAGTGTGTTAAGTTTTTATTTTGCCACATTTTGACTTCTGTAATACAACAATGACTGAGGAGAAGGGAGTGAAATTAGCAGATGGTAAAAAATTATCCCGTGATTTATTCCTTTTTTCTCTTTTTAATAAGTGGAAGTCTCACTGTGTGCTGTTGTGATAAGACTAACATCAGCATGTTTTTCAGCATGCAGCAGCGCTTTCTGTAGGGCAAGTGCTCAAAAGACAACCCCAGTCCTGTATGTACGTTATCATCACCCTTTTTAAACAAAACAAAAACAAAAAAAAAAAGAAAAACAGAACAGGAGAGTTAAAAAGGCTGCGGGGCGAGATGGGAGCTGGACACTCTCCACAGAGACTGTAAAGGAATGATTTTTACTATTCAAAAAACACAAAGAATGTGTTACGCTGGAACAGACAGAACAAATACAAATAAAACATGTCAGGAATGAAAAACAGAGAAAAGCAAACCAACAAAACTAGACTTGGCAGTTGGAGAAGTGCTCTGGTGATTTCAGGCGACCTCTGGGGGGGAGAAGGAGGGGCCACATCTCAAATGTACCTGTTTATTTGGATGAGGAGGGGAGAGGGTGGTATTTTTTCTTGTTTTGTTATTTGTCACTCCACTAAAAATGTACATGGGAATTACAAGCAAACTAGTCAATAGAAAACACCCTTTGGCCATATTTTGAGGAGTCCGCTACATAGTGCGCTACAAGTGTACACGCGACATATGAAACACCACTAAGCCCCCATGTACATTGTTTAGCCTACTACAGAAATCATTTTTTGAAACATGTTGTTTTATACTTTTTTTTTTTTTTTTAATTTTTTTTTAACATTTATCCTTTTTTTCCTGTGACAAAAACAAGTGTAGGGAAAGGCTTCTATCTCCATAATGTTCACTAAAAACTGTGAAAAGTATTAGACTGATGTTTGAATATCAAACAACAGGAACCCATTTAATATCTTATTCTGCTTTGAGGTTCTGCTTGTTAATGCCAGAGAGGAGTGGTGGTGGGGTGGGGGGTAAATGGGTGCTGGAGGGGTGGGATGGGGGGCCGGGCGACCTCAGCCTTGTCAGTCATTCATCGGTGGGTGGAGGCCTTGTGCTTGGGGCCGTTATCGTCATCACAAGGCAGATCCATGTCGTCCGAATCCAGACGTCCGTAGGCTGTTGCTCGGCAACCTGAGATGCTGCGCATTCTGGGCCTGATGTGGTGGTCGCTCTCTGCCTCGGGCTCCGGGGCCGGGTCTTCTGGCAAGGGGAAGCTGCGACGCTCCCACGGCGCTACCGTCTGAAAACACCAGAGAACAGAGTTTGCTTAAAACCTTGAAAACATGGCTTTTATAATTGTTTCCACACAGCTGCAATAATGAGAGCGGCAACAGAAACTTGACCATTGTTTCTTCGTGTAAGGAAAAATGCCAAACATTTCCTGGTTCCAGCTTCACAGATGTGAGGATTCACAGCTTTTCTTAGTGATACATGAGCGTAAACTCATTATTGTTGGGGTTCGGACCACTGACAGGAGAAAAACAAGGTATTTGAAGACAATGACTAACCAGGAAACAATGAAGTGGCCGGTATTCTCTCTCTCACATGAACTGAGAGCAACACTATTCAAGTCTCCCAAAAGAGCCAAAGTGTGCACCAGTGAATTAATGAAGGTCAACTCTTTACTCAAGTATGACCATTCAGAAACACAAACACACACACTTGTACTAATAAATTGTCTTTGACCTTCACTCATCCTCACAGTTAAAGTTGTAGGGAAATGAAACACTCCAAGGTATTACAAAGAGTTTAAAAGTCAAAACCTGCTTCATCAGATCTGTGGGTGTAGTTTGTTTATGCTGCAGCACCGTCTGTCAAACACCTCTTCAGCAGTCTAGTGATTCTGATTCAGATGTTGCTAAATAACTGATGCGCAGAAACACAGGATGACATTTTTCTTGTTACTTACCCCTGACTTCTTTAAACCAATGGGACAATAAAGGGTAAAAATACATCACAAATAAAGACGAATGTCATATGAAAATTGTTCAAACTTTGGAATAAAACTGTTCATGTAGGATTCACAGTTCAGAGGAAGAAACTGATTAAGAAAATCAGACAATTAAAAAGGGGCAGTCAACTCATTTCACACATAAAAAGGTCAGTTAAGTAGTCGTGGGAACTGCTGCTCGGCCTCTGAACACTGTTCTATGTCATCTTTTGTCAAGTCTGAGAAAACAGCCCCTGACAATGTGAAGCTGAGCGGTCTAATGAAAATCTGCTATTTATTGCTTTATGTGTTTTGGACTTCCACTCATACTACAGATTTAAACTCAGCCTCTCCTGCTTTAATTCAAGTCCGTTTTATTTTTATTGCCCTTTAATGGAAGTGAAATATTAAATGTTGGTGTAATCCGTTCACTGCTGCCAGAACCAGCAAAACCTCCCCAAGAAACACCACACAAAGACTTTGACAAATGTGTGCTGTAACATGTTTCTGAGGGACTAAATCTGTAGGTGTGCCAATACTTCATGTGGGTGGGAGGTAAGAGGACGGTCATCAGACTAATATAATCACATATAATATCACATGTTTCCATGGTGATTTCAAAGCTGTGTAAGCTCTCATTCAAAGAAAAAACCTGAGCTATTCTCTGGTCCAGTAACAGGTCACCAAGTGTACAAACACAAAAGAAATGATTTCATTTTTAGAGTTTTATTATTTGCATTGCGTCTGAAACCTTGATGTTGATGATGCAGAAATATTTAGACTCTTCTTTTGGTGATTTGAATCCATCATAAACTTTCATCAGCCACAGATTACTTACTGTTCAACACTAATTCAAACACATTTTGTTTTCCACATCTCCGAGTGAAATGAGTCTTAATCTGGAAGTAGCTGATATTCAGACCCCTCGGATGTTGAACAAAAGAAAGAGTGATGTCAAGCGATAATGGTACAAACCCGCTCTTCGAAGGTGAAGTCTGGCGTCGAGCACCGCGTGTCCTCGCTGGACAGCAGCCGATGAGAGTCCCTAGAGCAGGGTGTGTGGGGGTTGGAGGTGGTGTCGGGGCTGGCTGGACTCATGGGTGACGGCACGTGGCTGTAGTCGTGGAGCATGGGACAGTGGCCTGGGTCTGGGGACGCAGGCTGAGGGGTGGGAGGGTTGGTCCCGCATAGCAACGGTGTGGTCCGGCCGTCAACAGATTTGTACGACCTGAGGGACGAGGTAATCCACAATGAGACGTTTAGGCTTCACGTCTATAGTCGACCATCAAACACTAATAAGTTTACTGCATGTAATAGTTGTGGTAGTGACCTGCTGCCCCTCCTCTTAGCCGGAGCCAAGGCCATCCAAGTCCAGCGGGCGCGCTCCTGATCTTCATACGGCTGATGGAGCTGGATGAAGGCTGCGTCTGAAAGGTCCTCCACCTGCACACACATAATATCATCAGGACCCTGACACTGGGCTCACCTCACTTCACAACTGAAATAATTTAGTCAATTAACAAAGCATTAATTGCCACTATGCAGATAACTGATTAATCAGGTTGGTTATTTATTGACCAAAAAGGCCAAAAGTTCTCTGGTTTGTCCTGCAGGGATCAAAGGCCACAAACTTGGTTTACTGTCATACCGGCCAAAGTATGTAAGGCACACATAGTCAGATTTTATTGACATTACATCACACTTTTTATTCCCAGCTGTAAATAATAATAACTCCTATTAACTAATATAATTAAGGAATCATAAAACATCTCCTGGACCTGGATAAGCAGCAGACAAGAGATGGATGGATGGATGGATGGATGGATGGATGGATGGATGGATGGATGGATGGACCAATTTAAAAAATAACTAAGTAATTTTAGGTTTTGCTAAAATCACATACAGAAACATTTTATGACAGCAAACTAAAAAAAATATTTTAGATATTCGTACATTAAATTTAAGATTCCATGCCTTGTTATGGCAGTAACTTAATCTTTTTGGGCTGTTGGTCGGACAAGACTAATGATCTGAAAGTGTCAATCGGATGTAAGGAAACAGTGATGGCAAAATTTTCCGACATTTCATAGATTAAATGAGAAAAAGTTAATTTAATCCTTCATGAAAATCAGTTAGTTGACAGGTTATTTAACTGCATCGAACATAAAGAGAAGCAGTTACAAATTCGACCACCAGCTGTCACTGTTCACTCACTGCCATATATTCCGAATTTCTGGAGATCAAATATTTAACACATCTTATACATTTGAAAACAGAATAAGAGAATTGACAGGTCCTTAACCATGACTAAATTCTTACCTCCCGTTCATTCTCCTCTTCAGTGATGGGCTGGGAGAAGATGTCCACAGATCGCCAACTATGCACAAAGATACACAGATGTGAGTACAGGAGCCCATAAGGTTCAACATGCTTCACAATAACGTCACAATTGAAGAATATAAAGAGACAAGAAGAAGAAAGCAGCTGCTGCGTCAGAGCAAACAGGCCACAGGACAAACATCCTGCTGGTCGCACCTGATGCTCTGAACAGTGCAGGTGTTTACCTGGGTGTGAGAATCTCTTTGTACTGCAGCTTCTCCACTCTGGTGGTGGCCGCCACAGACATGGGGATTACGATGTTGTTAATGTCAAAAGAGCTTTCACCTCGCCTCCTCTTGATGGGCTGCTGCTGGGGGTCAAAGGAACACATCAACCTCAGGATTACATACATGAACATGACTTACAGCAAACAGTGACACACCTGTAATATAATCCAAAACAGCACTAACAGTATGACCTCACAACTGCCTGCAGGAGTAAATCAACACTTTCCTGATACAGTTAAAACAACGACATCTTCACAGACTTAGTCACTCATTAATATTATTTGTCAATTCCTGTCCAAATATCAACACATCTACTTGTAAATGTTGAGTTTACGTCACATCATGAGCTCACTTCCAAACACACTTTATATGCTTCAAAGATTATAGGATTTGGATGAGTTTGACTCGATGGGATGGACATGAATTTAACTTATTTAGCCTGTCATTTTGAATATTACATAATAATATATACCGCCGTCATTTCAATATTAATGCCTTGGTTAAACTTCTCAAACGAGTCCTGTGTGCAAATTAGCAAAAGTCCACGCATGTGTCGGATGTGAACTCTGTGTTACTCGACACAACAGTTGTGTTTGTCTGTTTTTGTTTCCTTCTTTTTCTGCTTCACTAACCACTAAACAAAAAAGCAAAATTCAGTTTCAGCTTGAGTTCATTTTCTCTTTCGTGACTGCCCACGTACTTTCTTTATCATCATCTTACAGTATATGTCAGTAATGTCTGATATCTGACTGTACTCTGTTTTCAGACACTAGCAAGATTTCTTATTAAGTCCGAGTCTCCTACGACAGACATGTAAATCCTTACATTTTACCTGTAACACTCAGATGATGATGGTGTTAAAGGCTATAAAATCTGTCACGTGAAAACACCAGATTTACACTCAGTCAAAGAAACAGGAACTGTGCATCTTAATTAGAGTTTTATAGTGAAATCTTAACACACTGCATCTGCTGCCTGTCCTCCAGATGTCGGGAGCTAAAATCTGGTTTGGTTTGTCAGATCTCGTTAGCTTTCAGGACCGGAACTAAAGCATCAAAGCTTTTAAAAACAAGGGTTAAGAAACATGGCGAGCATCATGGTGCTGGGTTGGTTAAACTTTATAAAAATGTGCTATGCTATTATCCCGTGTTGCTGTATGTACAATCAAAGAGAAAAAAAGCTTTGACCATGAGGCTCAAACTGGGAGCTCCTTGACGTCGACGGGGCGGCCCTACTTTAGTCCCACTCCTCTATCAGCTAATGAGGCCAATAAAAAGTGAGCTGTGTTGCAGCGTTTCCTTACAGGTGTGCTCGGGACGCTCTGGCTGCTGGGGCCCAGCGGTGTGGAGTTCTCTGAAGACGTGGACAGCTGGCGCGTCAGGGGGCTGTGGAGGGATGAGTGCATGTTGGCCAGAGTCGGGCAGGGGCTGCTTGAGTCCAAGAAGAGTTTAGGGGAGGCTGGAAAAGAGATAGATTTTTGTAACAGCACATCTACACTGAGGGAAAAGTGTCTGGAACCAAAGAACAAGTACTACTGAGTCCCTCTCTTCATACCAGGAGGAAACCTTCAATATCCTATTAAACAGTCCTACTGATAGATGAGTTTCTCCTGCAGATATATAACTCAATCTACAAAGACTCACTGTCAGTTCTATCCAGCGAGGGCTCTCTTAATCTCTTGCGGCTGTAGTTCTTGTCGTAGGGCCCTAACGGGGTAGAGAGGGCCTGCAGCCGCTCGGTCTTGCACACGGCCTGGCCCTCGAGCCTGGCCGTGTTCAGCACTGCACTGCTGGTGCCCACGCTGCTGTCCACTGTCCTCGGCTTCTCTGCACGGTTCTTATAGTGGCCCAGTCCTGCAACACCAGGAGCCAGTCACGTTTTAACAAGGAGTTGTCATAGTAGAGGTTTTAAATTTCAATATTTCAAAAGGATCAATTCACTGGTTATGAACGTTTCACCACTATAATAAAAAGTAACAATGAAATCTACTGTAGACCTGTAAGAGTATGGGTTTCACTACTGGAGCTTGAGCATGTGGTTGCAATAGCAGATTAACTGTCTCTGCCCCGTGGCGTTATGAAATAAAACGGTTACTGAGAAAAAATGGTGTAATGAAATAAAACAGCTGGAATGAAATAAAAACGACCTGCAATAAAGTCTGTTACTGTGAGAAGAAGAAATGTTTCATAATGATGAGCAGAGATTCAAGGACACATCAGCTCATTTCACATTTTCATGGAAATATATTTTGTCTCCATCTCTTATTTATACATTTAATATGAAACACTTTAGGTCTCCATAGTGGAAACTTCTATTTAGCTAATATAATTTAAGGGATATCAGAGGACCTGCATCGAGATGCGAAATAATGACTGTGTGGGCGACTTTGATGAAGAGTCTGATGAAACTCTTCCTCTTGTACTTACTGACTGCCATAAGTGAATTGGTGAACTTGTGCTTCTCTTTGGACGAGGAGAGCTTGTGTTTGAGGGAGAGTTTCTTCAGTGGTTTGCTCCTCTCCAGTGACTTGGTCTGCCATTGGCTCTTCATCACCTGCTGCAGACGGAGGCCTATACAAACGTCTGAGGGAGAAAAAAAACAGAGTGAAGAAGTCTTAAACACTAAGTTAGTGTGCAGTGTGCAGCTGGATACTTCAGATTTGCAAATGCATAATTTATAATGAGCCAAAGACAATGTACTATATGAGCTCAAGCCAAATCCAAACAACTTATGTATCAGTCTTTAGGGATTCATGTATGACAAACTCCTTAATAATCAAAGATCTAAGTGAACCCTGTGATACAAAGTAAAGACAATATTCTGAAACTCCAGGACAAAAAGGACCATCGTCACTGTCGTTAACACGATACCCGTGGCAGACAGAAAAGATTAAATGACTGAAAATGTTCTCTAAGAACTTCCTGGTGAAGAATTCTCTCTGCGGCCACTCCTTGTTTGTCTTCCCCTCTGAACGTGAAGAAGGAAATGGCTGCGTAAACTGAGATTGCCTTTTAGCGAGGAGCCCAGCACTGACCGTCAGGGAAGGAGAGGATGGGGTGGACGCCAAGATCCAGTCTTGACAGGCGCTCCAGGGTGGGCAGCTCGTACTGAGGGTCTTCTCTGGGGGTGGACCAGCCACCACACATCACACAGCTGGGGTTAACCCTGCAGTTACACTGGATACAGCTGCTTCTCTGGGCCTGGGGGTGGGGGTGGACAACGAAGGGTTTTAAAAACCATGTAAAACTGAGCTGCTCCACTCTGACATTAAAGCACATATTACTCAGTGACGAATGAATGGCTTCTAATATTTCTACAGTTTAATGCACCACAGGAGTAAAGTGAGTCACCCCAGAAAACATTTTCCTCTTGAAGCAACCGCCGTCATGGTGACAGAGTACCAGTATTTTTCACAGATGGATCTATCTGAACTGCAGACAAATTTAAAATCCAGAAACAACTTCACAGGCAGAAATATAGTAAATCCAGCTTAAATTTTTATCATGAAACTATAAAACAGTAGGAAAGACGGAGGAAAACTGGGATTGCTTACTGTACAACTAACCTCTCTCTGTTAATTTAGGAACAGCACAAAGAAATCTAATTTTTAACCTCCTCAATAATTTCACACACCGTCAGGCATTTCTATGTCACGGCCTTACAGTAACACATTTATACTGAACTCTAAGCCGTAGTGTTGCAGGGTGAAAAGCATAAACAATCAGCACGTTTCTATTTTCCTCGAATAAAAACTTGTCACGAGGGTGATTACGCTTCTTTGTTCTTTGACTCTGGAGGAAGATGCCCTACTTTTTCAGAAAGTCAGCCAGCTCTTGTTTATTCAGCTATCAGGTTACAAACCAAGGAACTAATCAGTGAGTGCAGCCCAGACACACACACACAATAGAAGATATAAAGAAGAATAAAAGTCCACTTCATTGCTCTAAAATGCGCAACCGAGCATTCAACATATTCACACATCTTCTGTGATTTCAGTATCAAATTTATTAATTAGTGTTTCCTTTACGTTCCTTTAACGTGGAAGCGCTGCATGACTTAATGATGATGAACTTGCTGCATAACACAGAACTGAACCCAGTTCTACAGAATATTAAACCACAAGCCCATGAACACACACAATCAAACTCACTTTGCCGTTGAGGTTGGGCACAGTGTTGGGCTGAATGAGCCGCCGTCGCCGACAGCTGACTAGTGGTCGTGTCCGCGCTGCCACACATGTGCTGTCATAGGCCAACGGCTGCTGGTGCTTGGTGTCTGCACTTTCTGCCATCCTGTCACAAGAACAAGCAACACAGGAAGTGAGCTCACAGAGCTTCACAAGACAAGATTAAGCAGTGATTTAATATTAGGATATTCAATGGTAAAGAGGGCCACAACAGATTATTACTTTCATTATTGATTAAACTACAGATTATTTTGTCTCTACAATATCAGAAAAGTAATGACAAATGTCTTGTTTTATCTGACTAACAGTCCAAAACCCCAAAAAATATTTAATTTACAATGATATAAAAACAGAGAAAAAGGAAAATTCTGAAAACTGAAACAAGCAAATATTTTTGGCATTTTACTTTAAAAAAAAAAAAAAAAATCACTTTCTTACAACTGACAAACAGATTCATCGAATCCTTTCAGCTCTAATGATAAAAACCTAACTTAATCCCATTTTAAGACACAGTAACCACAGTAAAAACAGGCATACAACTAGGGATTATTTACATAATCAAGGAGTCTCCCATTTACTTACTTTGTCAGAAGATGCCTGTTATAATTTCCAGCTCTAAGATTTTGCTTTATTCAACTTTAAACACACACACACATTTTGTTTACTCTCATATATGACAAAGTAGAGCATTAAATCTTTCCATCTGTGAAGGTGGAACTAATAAATGTCATATTTTTGTTTGAAAAATAACCAAAGCCAATTTCTTTTGTGTTCACCTAATCAATTAAGCAACTAATTACTGCAGCTCTAAGTAACATCAGCATCTCATTATTACAAATCCCCAGAATTCATTATCATCAAGAACTCCCCTCTTGTGTTTCACAGAAAGCAGATTGCATACTGGGAACTTGATATTAGGTCATCATTATCAGCCTCACCTGCTAAGGACGCCATTAACTGGCTGTCCATTTTGACTCTTCCAGGGGCCGGCCTCTGTGTTGCTGACGTGGGCGGTGCCTGTGTGCTCCAGCCGCTCTGAACCAACATCCTGCATCGACAGATAAGACAAAGCCAGTGAGGCTGCAGCTCGTGTTGAACTGCCAGAGGAACACAGGGCTGACCAGCAGCACTTAGCAAACCCAGGATATTTAAGGAAACTACATAACAGACAAACTGAATCATCCCGGTGCTGTGGCCTTGAATTATTCAGTCCAGATTTGTGAAAGGAGCTGGGCAATCCCAAGGTTTAGAAACCTATTCTGCACTGTCATCGCCATGCATAGCTGGGAGCTGCTACTTCACAAGCTTTTTTACACTAATGAGCACAATTTCATGGTTACAATCAAAGTTAAATTCATCCTAAAACTTAACCTCACAATTTGAGGTCTCTATAGTTTCTCTATAATATTTAACCAGAGAGAGAGCAGATTATTTTTGTTTTAAAAAGAAATATTCCTCAGCAAAGAAACAAAATCCTATAATTTAAGAATATAAAAGTGAAAACTGACTGTGTGACTAATCAACATGCAGTAATCCACCAAGGAGAGGTCACACCTGCAGTTGTACTGGCTTCACAAACATTTGTATAAGCAATTTAAACAAATCCAGAGAGATGGGCTCATCCTGTTATAAATTATGTGGAAATTATTTGGATATGAATGTTGAAGGAGCTTATTGCGCAAAAGCTCTTTTGTCTGATTCACTCAGACCTGAGGGACAGATAAAAAGAAATCATTTCCTGTGAACATTTAACTTCCACCAGATGCTTTGATTTACAAGAACAAACAAGTTCAATGTTTTTTCTGATGATCAGGTAACGATGAATACAGTTGTAAGTGAACAGGACAATCAGTAATATAACATCCAGTGCTCAGATAATTAAAACCCAGAATTAAGGTTGGTTTAATCAAATATTTTCATTGAACTTTGCATATTTACAAACTAAAAATTTGTTTTTTTTGTAAGTATTAATATTTTTACACAGAAATGTTATTCAAATAGCATACAGCTGTTTTTTTATGAGAATATTTGAAGCTTATAGATTTAATGCGTGCTGTTTTTGTCTTCATTGCATGAAATATAACCTAAATTACAACTGCATCAAGTTTTTAGGCTAATTTACTGCAAGATCTTTGAACAAGTGCTTCTTTCCCCCAGCGGCTGTATAATTTTTTAAAGATAACCACAATGTATCACAAGCAAGCAAACTCACTTTTTCCTTAATAAAAACAAAAAACTCCCGTATACTCATTAAGACACAACGTTTGAGACAATGGACAATAATTTGGTTTATATTGTAAGCTCCAACAGACAAAATATGGCGAGCTACACAGGAAAACACACCCCTCTGTTAGCCTCCACTCTGCTTACCTGAGTACTGACAGGCTCTGCTTTCACCTCTGTCCCACCTGCAGGCACCGCACTGGGGGCAACCCCTCCCAACTCTACTAAGCCCTGTGGAACCAAGACCTGAGTGTCATTCTTCACCCCAAAAGCAGAGGGAGCACCACTTACATTACATGAGCGCGGAGACAGTTTGTCACACAGACAGCCTGAAGTGAACCAGAACATCACAGCAGCTTCTTCATCATGCAGACTCCATGGAAACTTTTATAGCATAGTTCTCTGAAGTCCACACATTATATTCCAGTGTTCACACTAACAGATCCTCACACACACATATCTGACAAAACTCAAATATAACAACTGACCTTGCTGGCGCGGATCTGTCTGTAGATGTCGGTCTGCTGTCTGATGCGGTACTCCAAGTCCGAGATGTGTGCCTGGAGCCAGTTCCAGTGGCTGATGATTGCAGCTCTCTCCACTGTGTAGCGACTCTCCGCCCGTTTCCATCTGATGGTCAGAGAAGGTGCGAGTATGAGACCATGGGTGAAAAGGTGCAACAAAATGCCTGATGATTTACATGTTATAATAGAGCTGCAACTATCAGTTGATTAAAAATACAATCAAAGGATTAGATCAAGCCATTTTTGAAGAAAACTTGCAACAACAACAAAAAAATAATATCTCTCTGAAAAATGAAGATTTTTAAAAGACATTTTCTCTATTTTATTTCACAGTTAACCGAATACCATTTGCTTTTTGGCTGTTGGTTGGATTAAACAAGACATTTAAAGATGTCACCGGACTCTTCATTCTTTTCTGACATTTTATAGATGGATTTATAGACGGGTTCAGGATAAATTGTATAACTAACCAGCAGATTGATCAATAATTAAAATAATCATAGAGGCTGCAGGGCTCACAATATCAAATCATTTTCCCAAAGACAATTATTATTAGTTACAAGCAGTGTAATATGGTGAATGTCTGGTCAATCACACTGAAACAGCCTGAAATAGTAAATTGATAAACTGAAACTTATCATTTAGAGAATATAATCTAGTGAGCCTTTGAGCATTTCCTCTGCCAGACTGCAGAGGTCAGTGAATCAGCATTATACAAAGCTCCCAGCAATGGCAACTGCAGGCAGCACATAAAAGCTTTCTAATCAAAAAACAATACGATCAGACACGCATCATTAAGTGTGGTACAAATGTAAAAAAGGGGGTTTTCATTTCACAGCTTTATCCCATGTCAAAGAATGAATGCCAACTGAGAGCAGAGTACTCCATTTTACCAGTATGACACACAGAATGGGCATTTCAAAGGCAGACATGAGAGGAAAATGTCTGCTCCTGCACTGTGTAGCAGCAACCACAGAGGGCGCCGTTTCATCAAAATACGGGCCGCAGTGACCGTGGCTGAACAATGAAAATAATGACTCAGATGGCAGACAAAGATAGACCTTACACTCCTCTGTGCTTTCTCCTCCCCACACCCGCCCCTTTTTTCAGTTTTTCAGGGCTCCACCAGGATGGAGGAAGTGGAGAAAGACTGGCGGTGAGAGGGGGGAGAAGAGATGGGAAGGGAAGGAAGACGGGAGGAGGGACAACAAGGACTGGGAAGCTCTGGCAGCCTGGAGAGGAACAGACGGCCTTTAAAAGCAATCTACAGGCCACAGGGTGGTGGAGGGGGTGGGGCTGGGTCAGGGAACAGTGCAGCAGACACTCAGATAACCAATAATCCAACCAGGAATCCTGTCTTATTGTGGAGCTGAATGGACAGAGTTATTGTTGCTTTGACGCAGACATCAGCCACCAATCAGTGGAATGAAAGATGGCATGATTCCTTCCAACATTTAGCCATCTATGGCTCGTTCACTGCAAAACAGCATCAAGGACACTGCTGCAAATACAGCTGCAGTGTTTTCGGCTAATAACATTTCCTATTGCTGATCTACAAACTCAGGCCTGTTGTGCTCACATAAACAAATGTACTGTTCTTAACACACTAGTTGGTGAATGTTCACAAACACTGCAACACTCCTGAACACGCCCATGGCTGGTGCATCAGATCAATGCACTGGCAATCCATTTGCATCTCTGAGTCCCTGTTGAGATTCATCTCAAAGCAACACTGGTGGCTCAAATTGTGTCCCACCATCCGATGCACAAATTACGCCGTCCGTGCGCCATGATTCACCAAGTGTTGGGTGGACAACTGATCGACCAAAAGGGTGGATAGGCCAGGTGGAATGTCCCTGAGGGTGAAGTGGAAAATGATTTCAAGGATATTCATACACTGTACGACAGGGAAGACCGGGTGCAGGCTGCAGAGATTGTCAAAACACTGAAGCAGGAGCAAACATCTCAGCGTTGGCCTTCTTACAAAGACAAGAAAGGCTGTTCATAAAGGTCACACGACGGGGATGCTGAGCTCTGATCAAGACAGGGTGGGAAGAAAATAGCACAGTGGATCCCAACTCCTTGTGTTGTGTCCTTGTGTTATATTATTAAGGACTGATTCAGACCTGACATGTCAGGTGAATTAAATGAATAAACTCAACAGTTCTCTGGTTCCACTAGTGAAGATTACACTAACAGGGATGCTAAAACTGCCATTTAGTAAAATATAAATCCACATAGGCCTTCATGAGTCCAATGATCTTAATCGTCAGAGTAACAGAGGAGTATGAGGAGGAGGGGTCAGTTAGCTGTATTGAGAACCCCCCCCTCTACCCACACTAGGATCTCCATTCCCCCCCCGTAACCAGGACATATTTTCCTCCCCCTCTACTCCCACACACAAAGCACCAGCGGCAATCACTACAGCCGCCGTTTTCTGGCTGTCAGCACATTCTCCATTGTGGTGCTTCTCTGGATGTAGCGCATATGTTGTACGCTACTCGGCACCCCTATACCATACTGACCCCTCCAAAACCAACATGACCAAC
This sequence comes from Seriola lalandi dorsalis, assembly GCF_002814215.2. Classification (NCBI taxonomy): domain Eukaryota; kingdom Metazoa; phylum Chordata; class Actinopteri; order Carangiformes; family Carangidae; genus Seriola; species Seriola lalandi. Next base: position 1,283,270 of record NW_019524870.1, read on the forward strand.
AGGCGCCCTCAAGGTGAGAGCTGACCACTGAGCATAGCCCGCATATAAACACCTGATGTCTGCCTACCAATGGAAATTTACCTTGAACAGACGCTTGTGATGTTCCTTCACGTTAGAGAACCTATGTTCTTATGAATGCTTTCACAGCCCCTGACAGTTGAGCTGCTGCTCAGTCACTGCATTTCATGTTGTGCTGCAAAAATCATATTTATATCAACAAACCAAGTGTATTTTTAACAACAATTTCATCATCTTTGGTTCTGCCCTCCTCTACTCCCTAGAGTGTGTTTGTTAATACTGGAGGGGGGGTGCAGTCGTTACCATATGGACACACAATTGGCCGGTGGAAGGAGATTAATTTTCTATTTGTTTGACGCTTGTAAGAAGCTGTGTAATTATGCACTACACTTCACAATATTTAATGCTCAAGAAATGAATCTGCTCTGCCATTTTTTGTTCATCATTTCATCACTCAGCACTGTGAGCACATGTTAACATACAAGTCCCACACACAAGTGTTCTGATGTATCCTTTATCCCACACTCCACTACAGGGAAATGTTTCATAAAGCTGAACCTGACTGCACCATTATGTGCTTACTTATGTGTTTTATAAGCAACAGTTTTATCAGAATATACAACTTCAACACTTATTGAATAGGAGCAGGCAAGCCTCCCAAAGTAAGCAACATAATTCCAAATCTTCCAAAACTGTACGATGTAATTTTTTTATTTTTCTGTTTCTGATGATTTAACAATCATATAAACCTTAATCCTTAAAATTAAACATTAAACAAAATCTATTATGAATTGTAAAAAAAATAATGTCAGAAAATTCTGAGTTAAAAATGAATTAAGGGCAAAACAGCATAGAGCACAAAAATATCAATGAATACATAAGGCAGACTGAATAGAGCTGCATCTAAATAGCACAGAATATGCAGCCATCCACCTCATTTCCGTCACACTCTCACCTCTGGATGTGATCACCTGTGCTCAGCTGTTTTCTCTGACACTTTTATGCACAAAAATACAGCAGCAGTTTGAGTTCTAGTTCCAAGTCCAGCTTTCATCTGTCCCCCTTTTCCCTCACTTAGATTGAGCTCCTTGTTTCTGCAAGGTTTTGCAGATGTGCCCCAACTGTTAAGTGCTGCTGCTGATTGAAAACAGGATTTCAATGTCCATAGTTTGCTCAGGTTGGCAGTGGAGAGAGGACAGTGGACCTGGCACGCTAGCTCTCAAAACCTTCCTGCCACAATGGTTCAACTCTGCACCTCCAAGCTTACTCTGCAGAACAGGATCATATGAGGCCATTAAAGCAAAGCTGTGATCCAGGCTACATCTTCTAAATGCAGAAATATTAGGCTGTTAAACAAGTCTAAACTGGATTAACATTTAGGCTTAATTCAGGTTAAGGGTGTAAATGTAACTATGGCATTAGGGCTAATAACAGACACTCAGCTCAAACTGTGGGAAAACGCACTGGATCAGAGCAGCCCCAACTAAGCCCATGTCAGCTATCTTTGTTTTTATGCATTAGACAGCAACATTAATTTCCATTTCCCCATGTTTTACACATGTTCAGCTTCTTGTACAAAAACCTGCCAGAGGAACATGCTATGACGAAAGGTAACACAATACAAAAAGCCCTGCTTTTCCATATGAAATCAAATAAAAAAAAAACACCTTCCAATTATGCTTCAAAAACCAGTCAGTCATCATTCATGCTCAATAACAAGAACAAGGGAAATCAAAGCAGCAGCTGTCATTTTTTTCCCTCCAGAGTCAAGGATTTTCAAACACATTAAAAGAGCTGAAAATTATCCCAACAATGAAACATTTCAGAGCCTGAAAACAGCCTTATATTTCAGGTTTATTCTGCTATGCCATGATGGCAGGCTGGAGTTTCACAGGACAGCTGGTTAAACTCATCTTTTTACAGGAAGAAACTGCTCAGGAGCCAGGATTGTGAACGAGGCAGGCCGACAGGGTGTGGGGCAGGAAAAACTAGAGAGGGCAAATTCAGCCAGAGAGCTGCAGCAGTCATTACATAAAAGAGGGGGGTTATGTAACGCCTGTGGGTTCGTGTTGAGGAACTTGGGCTGAGCTAAACACATCCAGATGTGTCAAACAGGACTAAAACCTATACAGGCACTCACATATATATATATATATATATATACACATACACACACACACACACACACACACACACACACAGAGCAATGAAAAGAGGGAGAAAACACAGCTAAGCTACTCAGACTGCAGAGTAATGCTGAGCCATAAGCATGAAAGGCACGCTGTAGTCTCAGCCAACCTAGTTACCCTAATTCACGAGCAGCAGGCAGACAGGCATTTTAACTGTCCTATTGCATAAAGATCACACAAGCAACATGTACTCGTGTACTATCTGTAGCTTTATCATCTTGCAGACAACACTCCTGCAAACCTAGGTGCCTTTCATTCCCGGTCAAATTTCAGACATTTTCATTGTTCTGTCCATGAGCCATTACATAAGATCTGAGATTTCCTGATGAGCATTATTGTTGCCTCAGAAACAAGAAGCTGTGCCCACTCTTTTCTCAACACAGAACAACCCGTGCTCCATGTAACATGCCTAAATAACACACTTCCTGTGAATATGTAGTTCTCATGCATCTGCTGTCTAAGTCCTTTTGCAGCTAGTATAAAAACAAGATTGGTATTAACATTCATTTCTGGAGCTAGCAGCACCCACACCCTGGGTAGAGGCCATTGTGGACGTCACATTCACAGACAGACAAACTGGCTGGAGCAGAAAGGCCCTGCAGCATAAGCAAAGCAACAGATGTTGGCTGGCCCCCAATCCTCTAAGATACGGGAAACCACGTCTACAGTATAGACAGGGATGACAGGATTAGTTGTAAGCAATGCACTGCATCCAAACAAACAGCCCAAATAGGTTATTTTCCACACTGCTGTCAACTCAGCTGACGTTAAATAATTGAGGTGCTGCTGCCTGAAGAAGACGTTACATTGTCTGTAGTGTTGACTGGTGTAGTGCTGTAAGCCATTAATTGGTAACTGAGACAAAATGTCAGTTGTGACATTATGGTTATACATACACACACGTACACCCTACTTCCTGGAAGATTAACATGTTCACAATGAGCTATGGTTTCTCCTCTGCAGGGTTGGGAGCTGAGAACCAGTTTTCAAGTTGCTGTGGGATGCTGTGCTGACTATACAATGTGCATCACACGGCTGCTTATGAAGGCATTACAGATGGACAGTTTTAAATTTCTAAAGGCAGCCTTCACTCAGCGTACATATAATTACTACGCTTACATGTACAACCGCTTGGCAAACACACGCAAAACTATAAAATGATGGATGCTTTTCTGACAGCAACACAAAAACTATCATATATGGAACATCTGAGCAAATTAACTTGGCTCTCGGAGCCTGTTTTGTTATGCTCAAATTACATAATTTTGCTATATTGTGTAGTAAGAAATAGAGGGCCTTATAAAACATGACTGAACTAGTTGTGAAGTGCTCTCAGGTCTGGGTTATTTTTATGAGTGAAAAATAACATTTGTTTGTTTCACAACTTCTGCAGGGAAGGCAACATCTCCATATTTGCTTCAGTGGGCTGTTATCTAAAGCAGTAACTAATTAATCAGTGATTTTTCCCTTGACAACTACACACATTACTCTTTTGTGTGGTGTTATAGAAGTTAAGAACATTTAGGGAAGCTATATACACAAACAGAGGCCAAAATCACCTACTGCATTACAATTATTAACTACATCTGCATTTCATTTAACCATACATACTGTGGTACATCCCTACTGTAGTTAGGGATGGGAATCAAGAACCGCTTCTAGTTGAGAAGCAGTTCCAACTGGTTCGATCCATCGACATAATTTGCCTTTATGCTTAACGATTCCCTTTTTGGTGCCTTCCACTTAGATCCGCGTGCATTTCAAAACAACGACGCACATTTTCGCGAAAGGCAGTCGAGGAGTCGAGTAAGTGTGGCTTAATTTCACACAAAATGACGCTCAGTCTCAGCAGAGTAGTGAAGTTACGTATTAGTGATGTGTTGGTCACGAACGAGACAGCTCTTTTATGAGAACGATGGGAGCCGGCTCACGTCCGAGAGCATTTTTTTGTTGTTGTTGTAAATGAATACAAGGCAGACCTAAAGAGGCAGACAGCACCCCCTCCTCGAGGGATTGAACAACTACAGAGCAGTTATCTATCTTGTTCAGTGTTCAGAGACTCATAATAAAATTTGTGTTGTTGACACTGAAAACCTGTAAAGGCCTACTATTTTTCCCCACACAAAATCCACAGAATTGATAAAGGAATGGATAAAGAATCGGATGGATAAGCACAATCGATAATGGCATTGGTATCAATAAAATCTTATCAGTTCCCATCCCTAACTGTAGTACAACTGGTCTGGCTGACTTTTACTTTCAAGAGATGAAAGAAGAAACAAGGGAGATAGTTAATGAACATGATAGCAAAGCTGTAGTCAATGAACACACATCATTACGACATTATACTGATCCACTGACAAAAAAGCAATAAAAACTGTCATTACATTTATGGAATCTTATTTTTACATGCTGATAAGTTTGTAGTTGCTAACAACAGTGACAGTTGCAAGAAGCTGGAGTTGCTTCACTGAAAAGAAAAAAAAACATTTACAATGGTTGGCCAATGGAAGGTTTTCATGGTAAAGCAGGAACAAGATGCGTCATGTTTTCTATAACAAAAGATTAACTGCAGCTCAGATTGAAGCAAATGAGGAAAAATTTGTTTGCTACCAAGAACTTTGCTTGGTTGTTTAAAAATGTTAGAGAGTGATTGTTCAAGATTTATTAAAAAAAAAAAAAAAAGCAGCAGTGACTGTAAATAGTGAGGAAGGAATCATGTTACCATTGTACAGACTTAGCTGCCATGCCCATACCGTATAATCTGAATAATCTCATTCTCTTGCAGGCGCTTCCTCAAGAATGTAACTACACAAAGTAAGTTGTACTACATCAGCTGTTTAGAGACTGCAAGAAATATGATTGGTCCACTTGGCATCTGCAACCAACCAGAGCCATTTATCTATTAATTAGAGCATGAATATAATGAGAGAATAGAAACAATTACTTTGGGTATGTAAAAAATGCACATCTTGATAATATATGACAGATATTCTCTGCTATGTAAAAGAGTCAAATCTTATGCTGAACTATCTATCAGTACCCCTCTCATGAACACCTTGAGAGTCAAGATATGTCTCTTTTTCACTCTCGTAACAATAAATCACTTAACAAATAACAACTTAAATAATTGATCAACTGATTCCATAATAAAAAAATTGTTGAAAAAGATTGATTGATGTGAATGCAAATGTTAAATCAACTTGTGATTACTTTTGTACATCCCAAACATAAAGTCTTACTTATAGTAAATAAGAGAAATGCTAGTATAGGACTTAATTACTTCCATGTGTAAATTTATGACTCAGGAATCAAGTAAAATGTACATGAAATTGAATTAGAAAAAAAGGAAATTTCAGGCCTACTTTTCTCTTCCATGATCAAATTCCCTTTCTAACAAACTTCCTGATTACAGCTTTCACCCTCACTATCAACATATTTACTTCTTCGCGTTATATTATGGACGGTCGTTTTCTGAATACAAAAACACTCAACTTTTTTTAATTGTCATTTCCTAGTTTAACATATTCATAGTTTAACAAAGTTTAACAGAACAAAATTGTAGAGTTTGGTTTTTAAGAGCTAAAGATCTGATATAATAGGCACAGTGGGAATTTACCAACCCAAAAGAATTCTTTGTCTGAAACCGGTGTTTACATAAACTACTCATTATCACTTATCAATCTCTCTCACTCTTCCTACTCACTCAGATCACATAAATGTAACTGTCCCTTCCCCTTGAAAATGACGTGCTTTAAGTGCTCTAATGCCTCCTTTGACCTTAAAACGGAGAAGATAAAGTATTAAAATATTACATTACAAGCATTTTTTGCTACTTTTGAATCATGCTTGCAACACAAAGAGACACACACAGACACTTCCTGTTGTTCCAGTTATGAAGATATTTAGGTCAAAGGTCTAAAGTCAGCACAGTACAGGATAAGAAAATCAGTGTTCTTAGCTACTTCGTTAATAATCTACCCAATCCTACACAGGTCAGTTAGTCCATTAACGCTGCTGACCCACCTGCTGTATTTTTTTTGCCTCTTTCCAAACACTAATGACACAGAAATGTGTACTCTGATGTGAACTTCCCATGGAATAAATTTGCAGGCTCCTGCTGAGATCAACCTGACATCACAACAGGCAGTGTGTAAAAAAAACATAAAAACTCGCACCTTCTGAAAAACCACCATCACCCCCAACTCTATGATACCTCTTGGTTTCAGTTTAAATCAAAACATTCACTGGCTCCGTGGGCGCTCACTTGTTCGCTCTGCAGATAAACAGAACGTTCAGTTTCAGCCTTGGCCCTCTCAGGAGGAAGCACTGTGTGACGAGAGAGCTTTTTACTTTCAGTCCGTTCGAGCCTGAGCATTCTCCACAGGATGACAGCGCCCACACAACTATACTCGCTCTCTGGGCAAATGGTATCTCTACCCCTCCCTGGAGTTTGACCCAACCACTACTAAGGCAGACCAGGCAGTTATAATTGTCATCACCACCTGCTAGGTCTGAGCAGCATATTGCAGGGCCCAGAGATACAGGGACTTTCACAGGGCAGTTGAAAAGAGTAATGTGAGATACTCGAGTATGAGGCAAGTGTAACAGAACTATGTAGTCAACTATTAATGAATCATTTCATAAAAATACTGCTTTCAATATTCAACTTCAGCTTTAACAGTGAATTATTGTGCAGTGCTGCAGATATGTACAGCTCTAAATAAGCCTGATGTGTCAGTGAGTGGGGACATTTTTACTTACATTTTGACATGTCGCTGCTCAATGTCCACTCTGGCCAGCTCCTCCTCCTCCAGGTCAGAGTCCCCTCCAGAGCTACTTTCTGTTACGTCTGAGTCAAAGGCGCTTTCTGCTGAATGAAGGTTGGCTGATCCGCTCAGATACAGCCTCTCCAGTTCCAAGGGCATCGAGCCACTTTTCAGGAAGCGACCGAGGCCATCTCTGTTGTTTGAGGAAGAGTGGCGGCCACTCCTCCATGTAGCTGTGGGGGTTGCTGTCTCCGATTTGCGGTTACCAGACAGTAGCCGGTTGAGAGCGGAGTCCAAGAACCCACCCAGCTGCTGTTGAATGTGCCGCTCCACCTGTTTGGCCTGTACCACCTGAAGACGTTTGCGCAGGCGCCTTAGCCGGCTTTCGATCTCAGCTTGGCGGCTGCTGTTGAGAAGGGTGCGCTCCCTGACATGAGCATCAAGGCTGTCCGAGGAAGAACTACAGGGTAGAGGAGGCTGTGGTGCAGGTGTGCATGGTGGAGAGCCCTGCTGGCTGCTACCTGGTTTCTCCCTATCAGAGCCCTGTGGCTGACTGGTAGGCGTGTGTGAATCAGCCTCCTCTAAATTTACTTGTTCATTGGGGTTGGGGCTGTCATGGGTAAAGGGGGAAAGTGCAGCAGACTGAAGCACTGGCGGTTCAAGGTTTTTTCCATCAGTATTTTGAGAAACCCCAGAGGAATGCTTCTGTTTAAGGGTTCCTTTCACCGGGATATGCCCTGATAAGGTAGCTGTCAAGGTCTCAGAGTCCAAGGGCAGGTTCTGCGACTGAGAGTCTGTGGTGGCAGAGGGCTTGTCACCATTCACTGCCACTACACAGCCAGAGCCAGACATAGTGGCCAACTTTTTGGCCAGGCCATTGACAGGTGCCATGGGCTGGCCACCTCCGTTGGTGCTGCCACTCATGAGGCTTTTGAGCTGGCCGCCAGAGAGTTCAATCGCCTGCCTCTTCCTCAACAGGAAGTCTCCTCCGCCGTTGAGCAGGGAACTGGGCAGAATTCTGTGGCTTTTCAACACAGACTGTTTGATGAGGACTCCTTGCAGCTTAATTGACTCCTTAGTTGAAGGGACAGGTGTCACATCAGAGCATAGGTAAGAAGCCACCAGTGGCTGGAGCTTGCCCAGGGCCGAGGCCTGGGCCACAGAGTCGGCTTGGGGCTGCTGTTGCTGCTGTTCCTGGTCGCCGCCACAAAAGTCAAGAGGGCACTCTTCAGAGGCGGACTTGCACTTAGCGGAGCCGCTGCTATGGATGAGGATGTTGCTGGCGTTACCGTTGTTCTCTGCACTGGCCGGTGAGAGACTTGAGGATGGGGCAGCCAGTTTGAAGCGGATGTGGTGAGCTTCGGCTGGGGCGTCGGTGAGAGCGGGCGCCATCGCAGCCATGCAGTGCAGAGGGACGGGCACCGCGGCCTGCTCCACACCACCCGCTTACTGCCCCACCTGAGGACAGCCTGGATAGAACAAAGAATAAAGACACAAAGAGAGGGGAGACAAGAAATAGAGTTAAACGCACAAGTCTAATGAAATTAAGAAAATTCAAATTTTACCTAATCAAATTCTGATCTTTGTTGATTTAGGAGGGTGTTGGGTGGAGATATTTTCCTATCAACAATTCACAGGTAACATTAACAACCTTGTACAGCTATGGACCTAAAACCACACAGTGTAAACAAACATACACAAACACGACCAAAATCATGTTTAAATACTCTTAACACTGAAACCAGTAGCTCTGCAAAAGTTTGACTGACATTAGTGCGCTCATGATTAATCAGAACATTATGTTTTGGGGAAATGTATAAAAAATACAACAGTTCAAAGAACTCAAAAACATGCTTTAATATCAGTAAAATACTAAAATGTTTTTACATAATTTTCCATATTAAATAGTATTTCTTAAGTGTTAAGTAACATGAAGGTATGCTCTACCTACATACAATAAGGATACAACTGAACTACTTGCACTACAGGTTCTGTGAGCCTTTGGAGTCAGTGGAAAACTACTAACCACCACCTAAAAAGAAAGTACCATTCCTCAAACATTTGGCACCAAATATAATCAGTACAAATGCACTAATACCACTGCTTAATAACAAGTCCAACATACTGAGTCGAACACAAACCAAGTGAATGTCTACAACTAATCTAGTTAAAGGCCTAATCAAATGAACGGGTGACTCATTGACATTTTGCTGACCTGCTGGCTGCGAGTGTTGCTAAAAATGATCCTACAAAGCAACTGGGAAAAACACTCCAGGTGAATGAAAGGAACATCTCTTAAGATTGAATGTGCTCATTTATTTCTGACCATTTCCTTAGCTTTTGCAACATTTCAGAAAATGTAATCTAACTCATTGTAATAACAATAATGTATTTCTCTGCAGAGGAGCTTTTTTGCTACATTTAAATAAATATTAAAAAAATTACTGATATGCCCTGACCTTGGGGAATGGGACACTGACAATATACATAGGATAACAACAGACATCTGAGCGGAATCCCAGGCCAATAAATAATTCCCACAACACCAATGCATGTGTGAACAAGCCTTCATTGTCATTTACTTACAAGGCTCCTCTTTAAAGAATAAGCACTGGAATTAATTTCTGATGAGGCAAGAAACAGGAAAAGCTGATGCAAATTGTCCAAACCCCACTGCCCTACATGTGCCCTGGTAAATCAGTGTGCAGCAGGGTTCCACACAGGCAGCGTAAGTAGGTGGATTTAGGCCCCAGCATTAGTCCAAAGCACATGATGTCATACTGACAAGGTTCCTGTGTCAATTTCAGCTGAACCTATTAGACCTTCCCAATTTCCCAAATAATATTGCCAGGAAAATATTCAAATTAAATATGTAAGGAGAATGATAATGACGTGATTAAGATAAGAGTGTTGTTTCCTGCCATTCACACCGATTGCAAGTATATCCACATTTAACTTTTTTTCTTTTTAAAAAAGCCTCCCTTCAAAAAACACGAGATAAAAGCGAGCTGCATCTCCACGTATCGTCTGCAGGGTCAGATGAATGGGGGCTCAGTATTTCACCGCAGTTTCTAGTCAGCGCGCACTACGCCATGTTGGTATTTCCGAAGCAGATTATGCAATGCAATTCATATACCTAAAGCCGCCCATTCCGCTCCAAACACACCGAGCGTGTTCATGCTATAGGGGAGGAAATTCATTAACTAACGTTAGTAATTTCATAACTATGACTCACATCCATTAAAATAACAGAATACCGGTAAACTGCCTAAATAGAGATGCGTCAAAAATGTCCACATCAAACGTTAGCCAACCATAACGTAATCACCAAAATGTCTTCCTGGTGTTTACAAAAACATTTGTAAATATTACAAACTGGCGCTTCTGCTCTTGGTGCGTTCAAGTGTAATTACGTTATTTCATAATCTTGAAATCTCAACAGCTTCAGCAGAAAGACAGACAAGATGAGTGTTTGTAGCATTGAGCCGTACCAGAAAAAAAAACAGCAAACCGATCACGACGTGTACTAAACTCCCAAGAACTGAAAGATAAATATCTGGATAAACCCGGTCACTTTGTACACTGCGTGCAAATTAATGCGCTTCGCTTCTGGCTAACGTTAGCTGAGGAAAGCTGCTGATGCAAGAAACACAACCTGCTCGAAAGCTAGCGTGCGGGTCTCATAAGCCAACTGCAGTGAAACGCTACCTACCCTCCTCACATTATGTCTCATTTTGTACCTTTCGTTTCAATATAGCGGCTTAACGATTTTTTGTTTTCTTTCCTGCGGAAAGTCGCCTTTCGGCTTTACGCAAATCTCGTTAGGCAAGTAAACATTTTAGTCACTTGCTACGTAACATACGCTCACCTTCCTCAGTGATAGTTTTAAGTCAATAACGCCCAGAGTAATATATATTGTACGTTAAAAGCCATGGAAACACATGCACTAACGTGAGAGTTAAGCCCCGGCTCTGTAATATCGTAAACGTTAATATTTTGGCCACAATGACATGACACCTTCACTGGTTATGGATCACAACTTATTTTAAACAACGCTTTAAGACCTAATGCAAAGTGGAGACATGGTGTGCATTGCAATTAGACTACGGAAATAAATAGAGGCAGTCTGTTGTTGTAAACAAATGTAAATCTATTTACTTGAGCATACAAGCTGGTAGTTAATGGAAATAGTACATAGCGTTAATGCAGATACGTCTAAAGCGGAGAAGTTGGGAGTAGACCTTGCCAGTCTAGCTAGCTCGCTAACAAAGAAAAAGGAGGAACCTACCACGTGACGAGGTTGCACTATCCGAGGGAATTTCGGCAACAATCCCCTGCAGTTTTGGTGGAAAAAAACAAGGGTGCTAACACAAAAACGCGGCTCGATTCGATCACTCTGCCATTAATTAATCCAAAAATGCAGCCAGATTGCCGAAAGGGGCCCGGTTGACAGAGCCGCTCGGGTTCGTTCCGGATTCAGGCAATGGGCGAATCAACGATCTACACCTTGCTCGCCAGCTAGCTCGCCTCGCCGCTACAGCGAATATAAGGCAAGGCCGTGAAACAGTCCTTTCTACTCCAAATTACTTCAAATGTAGGCGATTTCACGGCAATCCTTTACCAAAAATTCTGATTCTCAGTAAGCAAAAGGTAATCCAGATGGCAGTTTGTCGCGGGGCTTTTTCTCTCGTTTTAGGGAGAGACGCTTAGAAAATGGCGGCTAGCTCCGCTCCCTCGGATTTGAGTCTGACAAACATAGAAGTGCTCTGTGTGTGTGTGTGTGTGTGTGTGTGTGTGTGTGTGTGTGTGTGTGTGTGTGTGTGTGTGTGCGTGCGTGCGTGTGTTGCTTGCTGGTAGGCGGGAGACATTTCTCATACTCACCACTAGAGTAAAGGGCAGATAAGAAACGGCAAAAAGCTCAAAAGAAGATACCACAGGAGGGCATTGTCTTCCAAAACACAAGGCGATCTCAATTCTGCACTTGTTAGGAACAGACTTTTATAAAGGTAATGCTGGTAGTTCAACTGGAAACACTGCTGATGCTGTTTAAAGGAATTCTGCAGGTTAAATTTATGACTTTTAAAGGCCTTTTTTTAGCACCAGGCAGAATGTAATCTAATACTTATTTCTCCCTCATACCATCCAAAGTATGTAAATATAATAGATAACCAGTAAGGACTAAATTAAGTAAAAATATTTGTTATATCACATTATTGATCAGTCAATGACTAATTTTCTTCTACTTCTGAGCTGCTGTAACAAGTGAATTTACCCTGTGGGGATCAATTAAGTTTCATCTTATTTCCAGCAGAATATAACAGTAATTCCTATTGATATAATGATGACTGGAACGCCAATCAGGCAGCTATATTTACATTATTTGTTAACAAATTTGTTAGGAATTTACACCTAATTTGTAGGGGGCAGTTGTGTCAAAATGTAGTTTTAATAACTCAACTATATTGATTTATATTATATTATATTTTCTTCTGTGTCAGGTAACTAACACACAGGAATCCTTGTTAAAGGCAGTATTATTAAATAGTACATTATTCCCCGAAGTCTGAGTGAACATGTGTTTGTTGTCTGACCAACAGTCAAAAACACAAACATGCGGTGTTTACTGAACTGAGTCATACAAATAAGAGAAATAAGAGTTAATGTTAATATTTCTATTCAAAATTGTTACTATTTAATTTCCTGATAAGCTCCTTTAAATCCAGGTATGTGCTTGTCTTGAAAGGTTTTTTCAAATCACTGAATTCAGTTCAGCCTTAGAAGGTATATTAAAAAAAAAAAGTCTTAATTCACACAGGTCTTAAATATTTTCTGGCCTGCTATCAACAGTAACATTAGTTATAATTTTGTTTGTATGTTGTGGGCTGTCTGGCAAACAGTGTTGCTAGTGCTAGCCAACAGAGCTTGGAGGCTAAATTAATTTGGTGAACACTGCAGAACGACTATGATTCACTATGTTTCCTATTTCTATTAGTTGTTACAGGAGAGATCACCCCTTTGGGAGGACTGAGCCCAGTTGAGACTGCCTGTCTCTCATGTCACTTTTTTACAGGAAATAGATCGCCCACCACTACAGCAACTGTTGTGAAGGTGCAGCAAGTGGCCACTTGAAGGAGCTCTTTCCCACATGATTGTTAAATGCAGCCATAATCTAAATATAATACAAAAGCATATGCTGTTTGGAAACACGGGGGAAAACAAAACCTACCACATCTACGTGTAACAGAGTCCTGTATAACTGACTCTGTTACATAACGTCATCCCTGAAACTACAGGTGGACATAAGCAAAGACAACAATATAATGCGATTAAATACATTAGCATTTAAAGGTTGTTTTTTTTGTGTGTGTCAGAGGTTTGTGATTGGTGATTTGAGGCTGTAGCTAGATCTCTGTGTTGTAATGGATTAAGAAAATATAATAACTAACAATGTATTATTACAACAGCACAAACTGCAGCCTTAAGAGTTTTAGGAGTAGATTTCTGACAGTCTCAACCAAACTGTACATACAAACTTTAAATAAGGCTGGGTGTTGTTATATGTTACATGTCTACAAAAGCATCTGTACAAACATTTTATTTTAAAAGAAAGTCAAAAATTATAAATGATATTGTTTTAATTTTAAATTGGGTAGTACCAGATCAAATAGTAAGTTACCCACATTACAAATTTGAGCTACTGAGGTTCTGACCCACCTTTAAAATTCAATATTGTTCCTTGGCTTTTGTATTGCATTGCATTCCATTGCTTTACAATGTGTCCATCACATGTAATCTTGACTACAAGAAATAGGACTTGGCATTTATCTGTGTATGCGTGAGGTCTTGTGTTATCATTTAGCTATTGTGGCTTGTATGCATTGGCTGATAATTAATCCCTTAAACTTGAAAAGCATGTAGTTTCAAATTAAGGTGAAGAATTCAATACATTTTTTGCCCAATACTACATGTGACACTGTTGTATCATCTCCACAGTTGTAACGTCTTCAGTTCTTTGATGTTTTGTTCTGTTCAGTTGATCAGTATTTTTGGCACTTAGAGTAATTAAAGCATGTGACATTGTAAAGGTGTTGTACAATATAAGTACTTGTGCAATAGAAATAATTGGGTCTAACTTTCCTTTCGCTTTTAAATTAAAATATAATTTTAGATAAGTTATTATTACGGGACTGTTTTGGTGTTGCACCCCACAAAGATCATTTCACAATGTCTACAGTACTGATATCTCTTTTTATATTTTGGTTGAGGTTTAAATTTCAACAGTAACTCATCTATTTATACTTTTGCTTTAGGGACTATGGTTTATCATGCTTATTTAGTTTATCTAATATGACTTTTAAATAAACAAGATTTTCTGGGAAAATCTTGATATTCCCAGAAATGACTTGTTGCTCAATGGATGTTTACAATGCTGGGCTACATCCTCTGATGAGTAATACCACATAAATGTTTATAATAAAGTTATGCATTATTAAATTTAAGCCTGGTATTAAGCAGAAGAGGGTAATGTAAGTAGTAATAGCATTTACATGGGTTCAGTGCGTCTCATCAGCCAATGCATGTAACTTGCAGTGTTGTACACCGCTTTTACTGTTAAGTAATGCAAATGAATGCGTGTCACTTACTTCCTACAGGTCCTGCATGACCACTGTGCATTATCAGCTTACTATAGTGGAAATGCATAATAAATTAGTAATTATCTATGTGTTTATATGCATGCGTGAATGAGAAAGAGCAACTGCCAATCCATCTGCCCTAAAAATTTATATCTACATAAAAGCAAATGTTTAGGATCATATTGCTGACGTCTGATAGTTATCCAATGTGCTGCAGTCATCCTCCAAACAGGTACTTGGTAAAAACATCTGTCCATCCATCTTCTCATATTGCTCCATGGCACAGTGGCAACAGGTTATGCAAAGTTGCCTAAACCTCCAGCCCCCAAGCCACATCCTTGGGCTCCTCCTGGGGGATTCAGAGGCATTCCCACACTTCCTGGGATATGTAATCCATTTGGCATGTTTTGGGTCTCCCCAGTGTCTGAAATACCTCCTCAGGGATGTATCCAGTGGTTATGCATCTCATGTGGCTCCATCCCAAGCAAAAGAGCTGCTATTCCTTTTGGGGCAACTCACTTAGTATCCAGAATATTATCCCATGGACACAGGTGAGCACTGGTTGAGAACATCACTCTTACGCTCAACCAGAAACACAAAATAAAACCTAAATTATTATTATTATCATTTAGGAATACCTTTAACTCCACTGTTGAAATAGCTCCTTCCCAGGCAAAAGAGCAGTTTTTCCTCTAGGGGTCAACCCGAAAAAAGGCAACTAATTTTGGCCACTTGTATCCACCATATCATCCTTTTTTTCAGAGCTACTGACCACAGGTGAGGGTCGGTTGAGAGCATCGCCCCTAGGAGCAGCCAGAAGCAGCACAGAAAAATAAAAATAAAAACTAAATAATAATTATTATTGTTTAGGAATACCTTTATCTCCATTGTTGCAATTCTCCATTCAATAATCCAAGGGGCCATAATTCCAGTTATCACACGAGGAAATAGCATGACACCTATTGATAAAAAGAGATAGAATAGTGAGACGTTAGTTGAAACCTTCTTAAACAATTCAACACAGAGTCACGCTCAGTAAATAAAGTTGTGAGTCTCCAGGGTTTTTTTTACGTCCAGCTGGCATGCTAACGCTAGCTGGCTAACGTAACCTATCATTGAAAATTTATAATGAAAAAGTTTTAAACGTTGAATAACGTCAACACCGAGCTTAGAAATTTAAAAGTAAGTTATGAAAGGGACTTCTTTGTTGATTATACTGTAAAGAATGTGCTGCCAGTGATTTAAGTGATAGAATTAAGAGTACTTTCTCTACACGCTAGTTCAGAGGCTAACGTTAGCGAGGCTGGTGCCGCTAGCAGGCTAAGCTAACGCTCGTTAGCTTCTTTGCTTCCCGATCCCACAGTGAGTTCTCAATGACTACCGTTTATTTTGCACGTTTGGCATAAAAGTGTACTAAAAAAATCCAGCCTGCTCACGTCAAACAGCCGAAGGTTTAACCAAATGAATATTTTTTCCTGACAAGCGGAGCGTTTGTTAATTTTAGAGAAAATAACAAGACAAAATCTTACTTACCTGCTTGTCCTGTTACTAACCGTTTACGACTTGATAACAACCCTCCGCTCACGTTGCCATTGGTCGACGCTTCAAATCCAGGCTTTCTATTGGCTCGCACAGCTGTCAGTCTTCGCAAATGCCCGTACAGCGGAAATGTGGACGAAAGTTCATAGCACGAAACTTCATTATCAAAAAATATTGTTTTTGTTTGGAAACGTTTTCTTGAGTCTCACAACCTCCCCGTCATTTATAAATAACTGTGTTTACTGTGCCATTAAAAGACTGTTATTTACACCACTCGCATGCTAGCTACTCACACCCAGCCTGATGTATGTTCACTCAAAGTAACTACAATATCTAATATTTTTAACGCTTTGCCTTTGGGACTTTACTCAGAAATGAGCCGCAGATTTTCACAGCACATTACAAATCACAAGTAGATAACGCCGATGGCTTCAAACGAGTTGAATCAATATATTTCATTTGATCTTATTCTTTGCATCTAATGCTAAACAGATTCTGCTAGTGGAAACAGGTTTGAACAGTCTGGGTCTCTCAATTTGACCCCCCAGAAATAGGAGTCTGGCCAGGTTGGGCAGCATGTCACTAAGAAGAGTGGAGTTTAGGCTGGAGTTGGCAAGAGGTTGAGGGTGGATGGAAATATAAATGAGTGGGGCAGCACTGGGATAGTTGTATTGATATCCAGGGTATAGCTTTGCAGTGGGCAGTTACAGAAAGGCCCTGAGAGTTTCCCAAGGAGTGACTGAATATTTCTCCATTTAGTGTCAGTCTGACCTCCCTCAGCCACATACACTGTCAAATACAAAATGAAAGTGACTGGTGTCCCATGTCCATTTCAGCACAGCAACACAGGCCTGAATGAGAAAGATAGTTTTTCTACATTTAGAGTGCAAATTTTTACAAACACATACTGGAAATGTAGGAGTAACAGCTCAACCATTCGATTTGACTGTAGTCTAATTAATACATTATCCTTCATCGGGCTGGAGGAAGAATTCAAATACTTACTAAGGTAAAAGTACTAATACTACGCTGTAAAAATACTTAACTACCAGTAAGTATGCAGGTATAATCAGGCAATTGTACTGAAAGTATTACAAATACTCAGTGCAGACAAATGGCCTCTGTGACTGTTATACTATTATATTTTAAATTATTAGATTCGTATTAATCATGCATTAATGTAAAAGCCGTATTTTACAAGTGGACATAGTTTCAAATTATTTTGAGTATGACTGCAATTGATGATTATTTTCATTATATATTAATCAGCTGATTATTTTCTCCATCATTTGATTGAATGTTTGTAAAAAAAAAAAATAATGAAAATAGTGAGAAACGCTCATCACAATGCAGAGCTAAAAGAGACATCTTCACAACCAATGGACCAAACCTCAGAATTATTAAAAATGATTGAAAATAATTGAAATTATTAAAAGGAACAGCAACAAATCTTCACATATGAGAAGCTGCAATCATGATATGTTTGGTGTTTTTGCATGAAAATCTGCTTAAATGTTGATTGAATTAGTTAATTTTCTAACATGTTTGTCACAATTTATAACCAAGCATCATCCTATGTTATTAACTCTTCATATGTTTTGTTTGCATAAATCTGAATTACTAAAGTAACTAAAACTGTCAACCAAATGTAGTAAAAGAAAAGAAAAGTACAATATTGATGTGGAGTAGAATTAGAAAGTGGCATGAAAAGAAAATGCTCAAATCCCTCAAATTTGTCTTTACTTATTTGAGTAAATGTACTTAGTTGCACTGTCTTTAATGCATACATTGTAATCGATCTGATTAATCCATCACTTCCTATTTAACTACTGCAGGTCGTGCAAGACAGACAGAGGTGGAGGAAGTATTTAAATGCTTTACATACGTAAAAGTAGGTAAGGACAATTTTAATTTGTTTGGTAATTTAATCTATGATATTGCATTCAATAAAATTACTTAATGTTTTGTATGTAAAGTTTTAATCTGCAAAGTAAAAGCTTTCATGTTGTGGATCAGAAGATTTATTGTTGTAGCATGAGGCCATAGAATAAATCAGCATCTTTCCTTTGAAAAGAATTCAGAGTTTCTTGTTGTTACTCTGCACCTTTCCAAAAATGGCTGGTGGCCAAAATGGAAATATATTTTATGCAGATGAAAACCTGTGCCGAGTAAACTATGTTCCACTGGTATTGTCTTATTTCACCTGCCAAACCTCCTGTTAGATATTTAGGATGTTTGTCAGACAGTTTGAGTGGAGAGAGAAGGACATTAAACCAGGCTGTTGGCAAGAAAAGTTCATTTACGACTGATGTCTGACTGACTGTCCAGTCTGTTTGTGGTTTAAAGGTTTGAGGTAAACACTTCAGATCTCTCAGAACAAGTCAGTCAGAGTTGTGTTGAACGCACATTGGCAAAACACCTCGGGTGGTTACCTTTGAAGGATGGAGCCACACAACGACAACTCAGTGTGGTTCATATCACTAACAACAGAGGCCCTGAGGATCTCTCAGACCAGTTTGGTAGCATTGGAGAAACTCATGCTCATCAGAGCAGAGACAGTGCTGCTGACTTGCGCTTGGTTCAACACTAACATGGACAGTTGTTCCTTTAGTTTATGTGCTGCAAGAAACTGGAACTGGTGACTGTTGTATATTAAAAACATTATTATTTAGAGAGAAAGTTCAACTGTGGCTTATGGGAAACTCAGAAGTCTAGTCATATATGTGTGTGATTTTATTTTATTGTCCATTGTATTGCTTGTTAGATACATTGTATGTGATGCATGGAGCTGATGTGAGTATGATGTCACTGAGGCAACTGGACTCCTACGTCCAGGACCACAATGAAAATACAGTAAGTCCTGGACTGGATTTGTCCTCACTGCGTTATTGATGTATGCTGATGTTCAGGCAGGTCCTCAGGTCACAAGAATGTCCATTTCCAGCGCTATATGTAGCTTCACTAATAATAGCTCAATCTGTTTTTTTTATAGCACATCTGAAGTTTTTCCTCTTTGATTTCTCTTCTTTTTTTCTGTCTCCTTGGCTCATTATTGTCCTTTCTGAAACCTCATCTTCATTTTTCTGCTCATTCCTTAAACCACATACACCCATTAACTTTCTTTGCATCCACATTTACACTTTAGAGAGTGTGTTTGTATGAGAGTGGTGTCAAGAGTTCATGGCCTTCATCCTTATGTACCAATCATGAGTAGGTTCCCTTTCAGTCAAGCTTTAATCCTGCTGGAGTGAACTTCCTGTTTACCTCCATTTACATGAATGTGGCTCCTCTGTTGTGTTAATTTTGCCTCATAATACAAGAATCATATTTAAAAGTCACTAAAATCACCAAGGAGATATGTAAATGTAGTTATAGTGAAAACCCACTAGATGGAGCTGAGACATCACACTCGGCACCATCATCACTGCGGCTGAGCCTCTGATGAATTGACTGTGGAGTCATTCAGCTAATGGGCCACTGTATTATTTCTAATATTCCAAAAGCAACACTTTATTTAGCAGCATGCAAAGATATATTAAATGGTTTATAACACACATGTACGTAGTTGTAAGGACATTTGTAAGAGTCATAACAGATTTTATACTATTACAGCTGTGTTTTACTATATTGTTGCAGCCTTTACTTACAGAAGGAGCTATAGTTGTGGACAAAACACTTTTATCTGCTTACAGCTATTCCAGAGTGTATTATAAACCATTTATTAAATGTATATTTAGTGCTTATAAATTCTAAACTGTTGCCATATTTCCTTTAAACTTCCCTTTAGCGTCACAGTTCCCCCCACTATATATGGCTCTTATGGTATATATGTCACATTATTCAGTACCTGCAGTACATTATTATATTAAAATGATATTCATTTTCAAATGTCATTTTAATGGGAAAAATAAACTTTTCCTTTTCATCCAGTCGTTTTTCCTCAGTGACGATCAGATGATCTAATTACTGCAACACAGTGAGACAACAGACAACAAGTGGTGTCATCAGCATAATAATATGCAGTGTGCATCACATTTTATGCATTTCCTTGTAATTTAGAATGATGTGTTTGGTTTATCTGGACACACTGTGAGCTTTGCTAGAATTAAAAATGCAGTTTTATGGGTTTGTGTTGATGGAACGGAATTTATATTATATATATATTTTATATAAGTTGATTATATTTATATTTATACACACACACACACACAAACACACACACACACACACACACACACACACACACACACACACACACACAC